>NC_142516.1:160997500-161305000 GCF_057876585.1 Rhinolophus sinicus
ATAACTAAGTTCTGTACACAAAATTAAGTTTGTTAAAAACTAGTATCACCTATACTATTAGAAATACATTTTTTTCTTCCTTTTAGTAGTTACTTAAGCTTAAATTGAAAAAAAAATAGGGCAGAGGATAAAAGGAATGATCAGTGAATACATATAAACACATAAGTATACATTTATATATATAATATGTATTATAAATTAATATAATATAATATAATATAATATAATATAATATAATATAATAAATACAAATAAGGAAGAAACTATGCATTTGTGGAAGAGGGGCACATGTCCTTTCTTAGTTCTTCTGGCTGGTCTAATAATCAAATTGACATGAGACACATTAATAGGAGAATATAACCAAATTTAATTATGTATATACCTACCAGGAGTCCTTAAGAATTGAAATTCCAGGACAAATAGGACAGTTGAGGCTTATATGCCATTATGAACTAAAAAAAGGGAGGTTGGGGTTTAGGAGGTCAAAGAGAAAACAGGCAATTCACAAGTTGATGAGAAGGAGCAAATATTTGTTCAACAAATTCTTGCAGGGCCACCCAGAAACAATGGGATGCCTGAATGGAGCTAAGAAACTGACATTGCTTGGTTTCTCCCTGTCAACTATACTTAATTAATATGTGCAAAGGCAATAGATCCCTTCCTGATGCAGATTTTTCTATCTGAATTCTTTTAGGCAGTTAGTGGAAGGGAAAAGGCCCTTCTTCAGTCTCTCTCTCTCTTTTTTTTTTTTTTAAATAACCACCTTTAAGTAATCAATATCCCCCCAAATGACATATTTTTGATGTCAAGCTCTACTTCCCCTCACATAGTTGCTACAGATCTTATTTCTGTAATTCATCACATGGTTGTGCATTGCAGCAATTGTACACCAATTCAGAAAACATGAAACATTAGATGTATATTTTATACTTACATCAAAATCAATTCCAGATAGATTAAAAACTGCAATATAAAATATAAAACCATATGAGTAATAGAAGAAAAATAATGATTTAGAATTGAGCGCTGGATATTTATTCGAGTGAATACATTCAAATCTTCTGGGTACTGATATGAAGATTAAAACAAGAATTACATGATTTCCAACTGCTACAGATTTCATCTCCACAGTGATTTTCTGCATTGAAAAACAAACTACTCTTAATTAAAACTGCATGAGACTTGATACTTGGGAGAACAAATGGAAGTATGTTCAGATCCCGTATGCAAATGTCACTGGTTGTGTTTTATTTTATATCTTATGGGACATCATTTGTGCCTCTAGCCATGTTGCTGTTAACCCCTATCATTTCCCGTTAATTTGTTTGGCATCCCTTAGCTTTAGAAAGCTTTTCAGATTAATTCAAAGATTTTATTTTATTGATATGTTTACATAATAAAGCATGTTTAAAAATGTCTTTAAATAAGATTAGAACAAAAAACTTATATTGCTCCCCTTAGAATCTTGGTAAATGTGAACACTAGGTAGCTTGCCATTAATGATTAGTATGTTATGGTACAACAACTAAGTGTCTTTCCACATAAACTAATAACTCTCAAACTAGTGTGTATAACACCTCCAAAATCTAATGTTTATAATAAACAGGAAAAAATAATGATAATCTCAGGGATATAATACAATATAATATATTATAACACAAATCAGGAAGAAACTATGCATTTGTAGAAGAGGGGCATATGTCCTTTCTTAGTTCTGGTCATGATCCAGATGAAGACTCTTCATCTTTTTTTTGTTGCTGTTGTTACTGTGTATGTCTGCATGCCTGTGTGTGCATGTGTGTTGACTTGTTGAAATTATATTAATAGCTAACTCTCTTTTTTCAGTTTCCTTTATTTTGCATATGATGTATATTTTCACAAACAATGGAATCTCGGATATTATCAATTTTAAGTTTAAAATTCTTTACCAAATGATGAAAACATGTTATATAATTATCATGTGTTAAAGATCCATTCATATTGGAAGATAGGTCACTGAGTCTAAATTCAACAGTACAAAAAGATTATTAATGTAGTTTCAAATTTCTTATTGCAACTAATCTTTATGAAACTTTAACTTGTTACATTCTAGAATAGTATCAAAGAAGAATAACCACGTACACCTGAAAAGACTATTAAATATTCCTCTTAGTCCCCATTACGTATCTATAGGAGGCATGGTTTTCTTCATATAGTTAAACAAAAAGGTTTATAATGTGTTTAATGTAGAAGCAGATACAAAACTTACCTATTTCATACTTAGCAAAACATTAAAAATGCTTGCAAGAATATAGAACAGTAGCATTCTTTTCACAATTTTTCATAAAATTAGTTATTTTTCATAAAATATTATGTTAAAAAGTTAAGAATTCATTTTTATTTTTAAATGGAAAAATACATATTTTTAATAATTTTCTCAGATTTTGATTTTATTTCCAAAATGGTAAATTTTAATAACTATAACTCTAAAAATATTCTGGGATTACTAATAATTTTAAGGCTATAAAAGGATCCTATGAATAAAAACTTTGAGAACTATTGGCTTAGGTATTTCAACTTTAAAGTAAGTATGGGAAAGATATATTAGGAACTTGAAGAGTAAGAAAATAATATGCTCAAAGAGGGCAGATTGAATAAAAAATAAGGGAAATTTTGCGTTGACACGAAACGGTGTAGGATATAAAACTAAAAGCAACAAACGAACAAGACAAACAACCAAACAAACAAAACTCATAGACACAGACAACAGTTTGAGGGTTACCACAGGGTAAGGGCAGAAGGGGATTGTAAGAGGGAAAAAACAGGTCAAATATATGGTGATAGAAAGAGAACTGACTCTGGATGGTGAACACACAATGTGATACATAGATGATGTATTGTAGAATTGTACACTTGAAATCTACATACGAGGAATTTTACTAACTAGTGTCATCCCAATAAATTTAATAAAAAAGAAAAAAATAACTCAAAAAAGGAAAAAGATACATATTTTAATACACATTTCTTCCACGCAATAATTAAAATAAATAATTCTCAATTGAAGGATGTCTTTTGTCTAGATGATGAAACAGAAAAAATAGGTTTGAAATATCACCTAATACACCGGGATTCGATGTTGAAATTATTGACTCCCTCAAATTATTTTGCTACCCTTGGTAAGACTGTAACTGATTACTATTTCATTGACATTTTAATAATTTTAAAAAGTCAGTATTTTTTTTCCAAAAATTGCAATTATTCCACAAGGGAGAAATTAGGTTTAATATATGAAATATATACTGAGACTATCATAAAACTATTTTTTTTAAATTAGTAAGTATCCAGTGGCTTTTTTATTTTTATCTTCATTTTTTTTGTTTTATATTTCATGTCTTTACTAATGAGGCATGAAAATCTACCTAATTACTTAATGCTGAGCAGAGTCATATGCCCTGTTTCCCCGAAAATAAGACCTAGCCAGACAATCAGCTCTAATGCGTCTTTTGGAGCAAAAATTAATATAAGACCTGGTTATATTATATTATATTATATTACCCGGTCTTATATTATAGTAAAATAATGTATTATATTATATTATATTATATTATATTATATTATATTATATTATATTATATTATATTATATTACCTGATTTTATATTATAGTAAAATAAGACCGGGATTTATATTAATTTTTGCTCCAAAAGACGCATTAGAGCTGATTGTCCAGCTAGGTCTTATTTTCGGGGAAACACAGTATCTAGTTTTATTGACTATATACTGACCTCTTAACAACTAAGTTAATTGTTTAATTGATGAGGTTCATTTTAAACTAATAGGATAACTAATGAACATTTCCTATGTACTTATATTTCATTTTGACTCTTTGGTATTCTGTAGTCACTTTGTCCTATACTTTGCAACTGTGATATTTCTTTCCTGAAATGCCTTTTACTATTATTATCCTGTGCAGTTCCACCTATTTATATTGCAAGCATGGGGGGAAAGTAACTTTTCTTTTGCGGTCATAGGTTTCCAGAGAAAAATAAACCATATACTGGCCTGGTATATAGAAAAATCACCAATACCAAGAGACCTTGGAACTCATCCTAGAAATAATGACTAGCTGTGACATCCAGATGGCGTCAGAATGTTCCATACATGAAATAAGAAAAACACCTAGTATTTGGTGATTAAAATGACAAACTTTATTAGTTTCTTTGTGTTCAATGGTATTGGTGCTCCTTCCTGTAGTAATATCACTATCATTCAGACTAAGCCATTTGACGGATTAACCAGATAAATGTGAGTGAAGTGACCTCCTATGAAAAAATCTTTTACAACCGACCTCTAGCTCTTCATCTTTTCTTTCCCTTGCTTCTGCAATCCTGGAGTTATAATTCCATGCAACTCCCAGTGTCCTTTGGAAACTATGGTGAGGAAAGTCTACTCGCCAACACACAACGAACATATAATCTAAATGAGACAGTAATGTGTTAAGTCACTGAGGTGTTATTTTTTAACTTTATCATAGCCAGAATATGAATAAAGTTATCTTTCTTATAAAGTCATGTAGGTCTCAGTGTATGGGACTAATTACTATAATGAGTGTATCTGGTTCCCAGGATAAACTAATATTAAGGTAATTCAAAGAGGGCTTAATAAAGGAATTATTTTGAAATTGTGATATGTCCCAATCAATTACCTAGAAGATACATCACAGTAAACAGTAGTAATAACAGGTTCTGTTAGCACCCTTACTTAGCCAGAAGGGACTTGATGCTGTAACAATTAGCACAACCTGAAAGGAGAAAGTTGAATGGAAAGAATCACCTTGACAGGAGCTGTTAACAACCATTACAAGATAATGCAACAGAAAGAGAACTGTGACAATGATACTTTTATTCACTGTTCTCCTCCATCTGACCTGAAGCCCTGCTGCTGCAGCTCAGAATGATCAGTCTCTTACAAAAGAAGCACAGAGAAGGTGGATAACGGAATAAGCAAAAGAGATCCAGTTCAGTGAGCATCAGCCAACTTGTTTGATTCACTCGAAGAATCAGATGAATCAGTAAAGTAAGAATGAGTGACACTTTAGAAAGAAAAAGAATATTAATAATGTGCCCAAGGTTGTAAGTGTGAGAAAGAAATAAAATCAGCAAGATGGAAACAGGGAAAGAAGACATCCATTAAATGCTTAAAAGCATACACATAGCCTAGCTGATATTAATGAATGCCAATATCTGAAGAAGTAACACATAGATTGAGTAATATCAAAAAAGTAAAAGCACACGTTTTTTTCTTCTATTTACTTCTCCATATGAGAGTTGGTTATTGCTTCTTCAGTTGAAATTATTCCCAGCTCCACCACTCATACACATACATAAACTCACATTCAGACTGGATAATATTTCCTTAAAGAGTAACTAGTTTAATCAATCTAAATCACACACTGTTAACATATTTAAAAGTCAATATACATTTTAAAGTAATGTCTTAAAAAATAGTTTTGGCAAAATGTTCATATTAGGTAAAATGTATTCTAATTTAGTACCTCTTATAGATTTAATTCAAACTGAATCCCATTTGGGTTATTTATAAAACAATCTACTTCTTCCTCAGTCACTTCTGTCAGTATAAAGGAGACAAAATGTTCTCTTCTTCCATATGTATTCTGTGAATTGATGGGATAGTATTAATCTTGATTTTAATTTATTGGACAATTTAATTTGTTGGATTATTTTAACTTATTGGATAATAGAGCTCAGAAGATCCATTACCTACAGCATGTAAATTGGGATCAGTTTAATTTTACTGTTTTTCCGAAAAGTTATTTATTTTTCCTGTAGTACAGGGTATAGTTTGTAACTATCTTAATTACAAACATTATTTACTCTTCTCTTCAAATAGCAGTAGATTTGCAATATTTACTTCAAATGTGTGGTGATTTTTTTTTAATCTATTCAATTTTAGGAAAATAAATAATAAAAATGTTAAAGTAAGTGTTGGGATTTGTGGGGGTGAGATATATAATTAATGAAGATGCATAATTATTAAGAAACTAGAGAAGACAAAATACTTTAAATACATAGAAGACGTTTTAAGATTTTTATACACCTTCATCCTTTTATCATGAAGATCAAAGAATAGGGACAATCTTGAATACAAGAGCTTGTTATTTTATTTCTGAAAGGTTTCCATTAATTGCTTATTTAAACACTAGGTCAGTCTGAGGTAACACAGGTAATTAGGAATTGTGTTAATGTAGAAATACAGCAACGCTCTCCTCATCTCTAATTACAAAATCCAGGTACCAAAATAGTTTTTTACAACCCCACAATTTCCTCACTCTTATATATCTCATTCCATAGATAATATCAATACATCTAGCCTACTCTTTCTTCTTAATTCTAAATCAGCCTTACACTATATTCCTCTGATGTCTCATCATTAATAAGATATTTTCAATTGTGAAATATTATTTCTCATTTGTAATGTTTATATTTTAACAGAGGCACTCAAAATTGCAATTGGGGGTATGATTCAGTGACAATTTTTTCAGGGTTTATGGCTTTGGGATTCAGAGATGTGATATATACATCATTAAGACTGTCCACACCATTTAAGTTTAATGTGGATTATTCTACTTTATCATTTTAACAATGTTAACTGAACGTGTAGAAAAGTTTATAAAATATATATAATCAACAAAGACTGAAACATGATTGTGGAACATGAAATATTCTTTCCAATTAATATCAATTTAATATCTTTTAAGATCATACAACAAAAATTAATCACTCCATGCTTTTCACCCTTCTTATTTTGGACAACCTATTTTACTCTGTCTTGTGCTTTTTTTGTTTGAATGCATGTTGAATTCCCTACCAGACTTAGATCTTATTGGAATTTTTTTTTTTTTTTTTTACCTTGGAATTCCCAGTGTTTAAGATCTTGTTTATAATTATTTCTCAATAAAAATGTATTTACTGGAGGACAACAAAAATACAATTCAAATAGGTTTCTGTTCAAAATTTTTCCAAGGTTGAGGTAAATAGTTTTGGAAAGGAAGAATAAAATGAGTAAGGCTAGGCTTTATGTAGATTGTGTAGTGTATCTTAAGCCAATTTAATTTACTTATTAAATATTCCCACATATGTGAAAATAGTTTTCTGAAGGCTAAGATAGATTCATCACATGTGAAAATCGTAATATTGTGTGTTGGAAAGGTTATAACCATTCGGTTTATAATTTAAAAGTTGAACCTTACTCTTCTATTTGCATATCTAAATGTGTCTGCTGATATAAAACCTTCCTAGAATTTATTCAAAATCAAAGAAAGATCTGATGTTATACTATTCTATATTCTTTCTTACCCATACATGTTCTGAATTACTGTTTTGGCAAAATTCATAAAAGGGAACTTGCATACCAATTAATATCTAGCATACAGTCCTGTTGCTGTTGGTTTTATTTTATTATTGTTCACAATTTCTAAAATATGGCTGATGCTATTGCTGCTCAAGGTATTATTACTTTAACAGAGAGTTTATTCATATTGATTATAAAGCCTCATGAAATAACAGATTAAATAGCAATTAAATAATATCCCCTAACATTGATGGCTGAGGGTCTTTCATAGCCTGAAATATTATTTTATGTTGACCATTTTGTTCAAGACCATGAGATTGATGAGAGTTCTGTGTATGTGCACAGATATCATCACTGGGATAAGATAAAATCAGAATTATTTTCAAAAGTGATGGTAGCTGAATACCTACTTTGAAAACAAAATATTTAAATCAGAAATTTAAAAGAAAAAATATGTATGTTCTTTCACTTTCTGAAGAAAATGATCCAAATAAAGCATTGCCACCCTTCAGGGAAAAGAAAGGGAGTGAAACTTTAATTTAACTTTAACTTGGGATACGCTATTATTTCTTTATAACCTTCAAGACTGTGCTCAATTTTAGTACTCTATTAGCTTCTTGCCAACACTTTTTGTAAATACTCAACAGGGTTTCTCAAATTATGGTTTGTATATGCAGTTGGTTCTCAGCAGTCTCACAAGCAAACTTTAGATGATTTGGCATTTTCAAAGTAAAACATGATAAAGTAATAGTCACATGCATTACACAATTTTGAAATATGTGAATAATTTTGTTTTAAAAGGAATTTCATCTATTCTTATTTACCATGCTCTGAATATAGGTACACAAACTAAAAGAGGTGTGACTAACTCAGTTGGTCTCAGACAACACTGGGAAAAGCAATAAAACTTTGTTATTCACACTAATTAGACATTTGGGAATTTGAATTATTATCTTACAAGCATGTCACTTATTCTCAATAACCGTTATTTTCTTAAAGGATTACATGTCATGAAAGGACTTTATAACTCAAAAGGTTCATGTAACATTTATTAACAAGGTATTGTTCATATCATAAAACATAATTGACTATTATCTCCATGTTTTATTTACAATATTCAGAGTAACATTATATCATTAATATAAGAAAATAAAAATTGACTTAACTCACAGATGAAAAGTAGTAATGAACAAAAGCTTCATAAACATAAAACAAATATTTATGTAAATCTATGTGCATTGGGAAAAATGCATCCAAGAATAAGATAATTTAAAATGAGAACAGTGCTAATTAAAATAGTGAAAAATATCTGAAAACTAAATTATGATGGGGTAGATATTTCACTGTCTTTATAAAAAGATGTTTAATACTCTTCTCAAGAAAAAGCACAGTGGCTTATGTGATAAACAAATTTTATTTTCTAGGACAAGCATAAAATAATGTTTTTAAATAAAAAAAAATTAATATATAAGATAAAAGAGATTTTCAGCAATGAAGATTATTAGGATAAAGGAGAATTACTAAGTAATGATAAAACTGTCACTTCAAAAGAACTATATGAACAGTCTTAACTTTTTGTCCACATAAAATATTATTCTCAAACACATAAGGAAATGATGGTAAAAGTATAAAAAATTGAAACACACCTCATTGGAGGAGATTTTTAAATTATCCTCTCAACAGATGACTTATTTAGCATACAGAAAGTAGATAATATGCACTTTTTAAGCACACATAAATAATGATAAAGTTGTAGGTAACACATAGTAGAGTAATTCAAAGTTTTTACCAGAAATATCACAATCTTATAGAACCTTGCTATTTTATTTACCACCCCAATTCTCCCACTATTGCTGCTATAAACTTTCCTTCTGTAGAAAATATAAATTCCATAATACTATGTTGCATTTTCTTTAAAAACTCAGTTGTCTATTAAATAAATTAGGAGGAGGAAAGGTACTACTATTTTTTTCTCCACTTATTTTTTTCTTTCTTTGGGTTTTTATTTTTTCTAGCTTTATTGAGCTATAATTGATTTTTTAAAAAAAATGTATAAAGTGCACAACATGATGATGTAATATACATATAAAAGTCTCATGTCATATCCTCAAGCTCAGGCATTCTTTTCTTTTCCCAGTCCTGTCCAGTGTACTAATAAATCCATCAAAAACATTATTCATTTCTGTTAGGTTTTTTTTGTTGTTGTTTTGTTTTGTTTTGATCTCTGGCATTTATTTTTGATCCTTTCTTACAATTTTCATCTCTCTTATTTTTCCATGCATGTTGTCTACTTTTTCCAATAAAGTCCTGAGTATATCTATCTCAGTTTTTAAAAATTCTTTGACATTTTTAACATGCCTGCCCTATCTGACTCTAGTTCTGATGCTTGTACAACAGTCTCTTCTGTGTTTGTTTTTTGCTTTTACTGTGTCTTTCAATTTTTTTGTTGAAAAACGGACATACTGTACTGAATAAAAGGAACTGCAATAACTAGGCCATTTCAACGTGGTGATAAAGTGTGGGGGAGGGGAAGTGTTCTATGGTCTTATGATTAGGTCCCTTTTTTGTTCTTT
The DNA here is from genome assembly GCF_057876585.1 of Rhinolophus sinicus. NCBI lineage: Eukaryota > Metazoa > Chordata > Mammalia > Chiroptera > Rhinolophidae > Rhinolophus > Rhinolophus sinicus. Next base: position 161,007,423 of record NC_142516.1, read on the forward strand.
TTGATTTTGTTTTGTTTTGAGCCTCTGTATCTAGACTGTGAACTTCACCAGTGCTTCCCAGTCCCCTCCCTCTTTTAGTGAGACAGAATGAGCCTATGGAGCTGAACCTGGGTATTTCCCTTTCTGCAGATAAGTTAAACTCTGATAAAACCCCATCAGGTTACGCTCTGATAAAATAGTTTCTCCTCAGGAATGGCTTTGTTAAGAAGAACAATAGGCTCTGGTTTATTTTAAAATGATTATTTTCCCCTCTCCCTGCTGGAAGCATGAGAGGTTTTTTTTTTTTTCTTCTCTCTGTTGTTTACTGTGAGTACACAGCTTCTGGAGGTGAAATAGAAAAGTGTGGGACCCTCTTATAAATCGGTCCTCCTAGAGTTTTTAACTCTCAGTGGTGTCCACACCGACTCTAAAGCAATTCAAAATTACAGTTTAGGTTTTCTTTCCTTGGTGCTAGTACTGGTAGTATTTTCTGTTCATGGGTTTCTTCTCCATTAAATTATGATTCTCTACATCTACCTGTCTGTCTCTCCGATTTTTGGAGTAGTGGTTTGACTTGTGACCTCACTTTTCTGACCCAAAAAGAGTTGTTGACTTCTCAGTCTGTCCAGGTTTTCACTTGTCAGGATGCTATGGTCACTTCTAAGTTTCTTACATGCTGGTCAGACACTGGAAGTCCAATAACATATTTTTTAAACATGAAAGTTTTATTTTTTACCATATTACATTCTGATTAACTTATTTTTTTAGCTTTTATTCCTAAAACATATTTATAGTAATTTAAAAAATCTTTGCTAGCTAATAGCAAAATCACTTATATTTCTACCTCTGTTTTTAATGATTTATTTCCTGCTTATTTGTTATTTGCCCTCTTCCCCACCCCCCACCCCCATTTCGTATGTCTAGGCATTTTTCATTTGATACAGACACCATACTGGTATATTAGCATTTTATTATTTTCTTTGAGAGGTTTTCAAGTTTGTTTGAAAGACATTTATTTCTGGTTAAACTTGATTAATTCAAATCTCACTATAAGCTTTATCAGTGAAGAGTAGCCTTTACTATAGATTTGTATTTGACCTTCTACTAAGGCATGATCTTTCTGGAATCTCTATTAAATGTCACAGTGATTAAATCAAATCTCCCTATTATTATTGGGGGGGGGGAGAATAGTTTTCAGCTCTGCCTGAATTTTAGGAATAATTAAACTTATCACTCACAAGCAAATTTTTCAATGCTTGGACTTATGAAGTTTTACTAAATTTGTGTGCAGATTAGTATTCAGTCAAACATTTCAGAGAATTCCATTTAAACATTTTTGGTACTCTTTTACTGGTCTTTTCCCTTTTGTCCGAAACTCTTCTTAAGAGATTTAAATTACTGTGGATTCCCGTTTTTTTCTCTCTCTCTGTCCTCAACTACTGTGCTGCCATGTGGAATTTGACTCCGTGCAAAAGTCTACACTCATAGCCTTCACCTGTTCTTAGAGGTAAAAGTCCTATGTTGCATGTTTTTCAATGTCAGAAACAGGATTATTTTTTCATATATTTTGTCCAGTTTTCTGTTTTTTTAACATTTTATTTTTTATGATACATGGTGAGCCATATAAGAATCATTGGCAAGGCTTTAAGTAGAAATTGTGTGTAGTAATTTTTGGTTAAATGCTAAAATATTGTATCATTGTTGTATGGATTTTGTTGTCTTTCTTTACATAAAAGATTGTTGAAGTTTTTTTGACTGCCATTAAGCTATGGATTGGCATTATCACCTTACATCTTCATTTTAAGGTATATCATGGTTTATTTAGAGTTACTTTAATTCTAGGGATGGATTAGACCAACTATTAATGTGTGACCTTTCTAAGGTCTTTATTGAATAGCACAGATATTCAACAAAGTCTCTCCACTTCTTCTGGTCAGAACTTGAATGTCTCAAATCCCTCTGTGAGCTCTTTCAATATTCACCTCACACTTCCCCAGTAGTAATTGTCCCAGTTTTGTGGAGTCCCCCCTTGCAGATGCACATATTTTTATTCATCAATAGACTCAAGGGAACTTTAGGCAAATTTCTAAGGCCCTCTTCATCTTTGGCTCTTCCCAACGCTCTCACCCTGATTCTCTGCCTCAAATATTCAAATTCTTGAAATACCAGTTGTGTTTCTTTCACTCATTTTTCTTTGCTCCTTTTTAAAAATTATTTGTTTTTTGTTTTTCTTTTTTTGACTATTACTCATTTGTGAATAAGAGTAGTTTATCCAGAATAAGAACTTTAAGAAGTTTTATAAGAAAAAATATCGAGTCTATGATCAAGTTTAGCAACAATTACTCCTATAGTACAGCTCTGATGCAAATGTCAGGGATTTTTTTTTAACCTTGCTCAGTTTAAATTTATTTACCCCAGCCAAGTGGTATTGCAGACTCTCTTTCCTGACCCTGACTTATCAACAGGCTGCTTTAGACAGATATGCCTTGTCTGTGTCTGTTAATATCTCTCATTTGGTTCCCATCCATGATTGCCTTTCTTCCTACACAAAGTGCCTATACAGTAGATGCACCATATAAAATTTTTTAGAAGAATCAAAGAGTTATTAGTTAATGAAGCTAATTGGAAAATTGTAATGAACTGACTAAATCTGAGATATTAGGAATGGACTCACTTTTATCTTAGAGAGGGAATCATCTTGCTAGTTCCTTTGTTGACTTCTGCTATATATATATACATATATATACATATATATACACACACACACATATATATATATATATATATATACTCATGATTTGTCTCATGACATGCTTCAGATGTCTCCTAAATTCTATGTTTTATTTTCTTTCATTTGGTGATAGATGGTGGAGTTATTTATCTAGTTAAAAGGGGTAAAATGTAATTTTATTCCATTTTTAGCAAAACATTTTTCTTAGTATTTAAGTAATAGCCATTTTCTAAGATTATTTATATAATTTAATAAATGCTTTATGAATACTCCTGTTGTATTTGTATCCTTAAATCTTATTGATAAAATATTTTGAGACAAAATTAAATGGAAACAATGGCATGATGAAAAGTGTCTTGTATTCTGAAAGCACAAAATTGTTATTCTTCAAAAGTGAAACACTGTGGAACAGTTTGAAGTTGCCATCTGGAGTAATAATAAGCTCAGTAAGACAGCAGATGTCAAGGCCAGCTTCTCCTAGTCAAATCCAAATGTAACAAGTAACTCAATTTTTCACTGAGGGACAATTTGTTTTGGGGGAATTTTTTTACTTTCTAACAATCACTAATCTCTCATTTGTATTGCTCAAACTGCCCGAAGCACAGTTATCATCTCCCTGGATGATCTTTTTCTCATTGTGAAAAAAGTACTGTGTTATTAAAGACAGATTGTTGTTAAACTGATCTCTCTCCTGTTATAATCTGTTTAATTGTTGAAAATGAGTCATTTGGGAAGTGAAATCAAAGTGAGGCAATTATTGCAATATCTAACTGAATAACGAGTTCACATAATCTTTGTCTTTTTAAAATTCATTAGGTGCCTTTTCAATGTTGTATTTAGGTTGATTAACCTTAGATTCTATCTAATATATCACCTACCTTTATATAGTTTCAAACATGTTTTTGTGTATTTTTATAATCTTACTAAATTAATTTGTAAATTATTTTGGGATATCTCAAACATCACTTAATACTACACTTCTTCTTCACAGTTTTGACCTTTGGCAAAAATAATTGAGAATGTATTCTTATTTTTTCTCAAATATTTTCCTTAGGTCTAAGTTATGGAAATAACCTACATATGAACACATTTGTCTGAAAGTAAATTTGTTCATTCATTGACACACTTCATTCCATGACATTAACTGAATGTCTGCTATATCACATCCAACAGAAATGACATACATGGTAAATAAACATAATCTTCAGTATACAGACATGAAAGAGTCCGTGAGTATCTTTGTATCTAAACTAAGAAGATACCTAAATATGTACCTGAATGTAAAGTTGATATTTATTTCTTATTTGACCAGATTTTTGCTTGTTTGGTGCCTTTGTGAATGATCCATAGTCCAGTCAGTTTACCAAAAGCCAAGAGCAAAATTTTCTATAACTGAGTCATTTTTTAAATATAATTTTACATTGAAATGTGTGAAAATATTGCTAATGAATTTTTATTATACATTTTCATAAAAATTAATAATTAGCATTCTAAGCATTTATCTAAAAAACAAATATAAATCAAAGTTCAATTAGTCATAACTAATAGTGATTTTAGTATGAACAGTTGATTCATTCATTCACCTGCATGAATAGTCAGCTCAATTATATGTACTGTTTAAGAGAAAACTATGGGGGAGTGTATTCTCAGTGATGTATATTTTGATTTTCAGTCCCAATATTACAAGACATTTTTGCAGCACATTTACTGTCCTGATTATATTTTTCTGTGATTTCCATGAACTTAATTAACTTTCACTGGTTTAATTATTAAAAGTGAAGAAGAGGTATGCTTACTTTGAGAATAGCAGTGTGGGATTAATTTTCAACACTTCATATTAAGAAAATCACGTGTATTAATAAGTGTCAAAATTAGAGTATTTTTTTGTGTGTGTGCTCAAAAGAGACACATTGTAAGAATATTCTATGAACCTATATATTTAGGGTAACTAATCACTTCCCTATGTTTTAACCTGTCCCCAATTGTTAGTAAATTTTTTCCGTACTTTTTTTTTTTAGAATACTAATTTCATAACATACATGTTTTTTAAGGTAATTCATAAAACATGAATTATTATTTTTACAAGTTGAACTTAGTCTACTTAAATGCCAAAAAAATAATTAAATTAAATTAAAAATAACTCAGACATTGTAAAATTATCTTTGTAAGGACATTCATTTCACAAACAGCTAAAGTAACTTAAACATACACAGCATCACCACAGCCCTGTCACCTTCCATTGAAAATTATGTCTGACATAATGTCAATGATACTGAAATAAGACTATTGGACTTAGATATTATTACAGAAGTCTATATAAAAAAGTTCTATTTATTTCTAAATGATAACATATAGTGTCATGATTTTTGAGCTATTAAACTTTAACAATAGAAAAATTATATTTTTGGATTCTGAGGCATGAGAGTATGTAGAAGTGACACATTGCTGTATGTACGTTTGCTATACATGAATGAATCCATTAACTTTTGAATTTACTGAATTATTGTACTCCAAAGTTCAACAGAAATTTTCTCTTGGTGTTTGAAAAACATTTTATCTGTGTTGATTTTGTTTGATTGGTATTTGGAGTTAGTGTGGAAAGCTGTAGCAAGAAATGGTTGTGGACATACCAATAGTTACAGCAATCATCTCTAAAACCCATCTTTATTTTGCATAGAGTTCTTAGTGTAGATTGTGCAAGTGTTTTTCTATTTATTTCATTTATTGGAAATACACTTCAACACAGATCAATTGATTTGGGTTTTTATCCTTTGTTAAAAACTCAGTCTTCCTTTTACACAGATTTTATACTAAAGTTACTTTTCTTCCTTTGCATTTCTGTCATCATTTTAATACTACTGCTGATGTGAGCATTTAATTATTGTTATGTTCTAAAGTATTATATGAATCCATAACATATTTAGCTAATGTTTCCTTAACAGCAATTGTATGTTCCCAATTTTTACAGATGATATTGTCTCTTTTAGTATTAATCACAACAGCTACTATGACAATACCTCAGATATTAAAAAGTACTAAAAATTTCTGCTTTGGAAAAATTGGAAAAAATAACTGTGTATTTTTTAATTACCCAGAAAACGTATAATCAAATACTAAATTCAGGTTATTTGAGAGAATATAGATTGTATAGGGAAAAATGTGAAAATCCCTTTCATACCCGCTCATTCTTTTTCTTTCTTCCCACTACATTCATTAGATATATGAATTGTCACCAGTATGGTACACACTTTTATTTACTTTCTAAACTTTACATAAGTAAATTATAAGTAAATAAACTGTCTCAATATATCTTTGTAAAATATAAATGAACAGTTTTAAACATTGTAATGTGATATGCTTACATTGTTAACTAACAGTTTATTTGATTTGCACAACATACACTCACAAATTTAATAGGAAGGAAATTTTTCAACATTGAGGAAAATATGTGAGGTACAGGATAGTCTTGTAAGAAAACATACGAAGTTTGTTCCTCACTGGGTCAAGAGAATGAAAAGTTCCTAAAGTAATTTAATTTATAATCAGAAGTGTGTTTGGGAAGAAAGATGGCAAGGTTAGAAGATATTGGCCTGAGAAAGGCCAATATCATATATAAACATCATATGAAAAGTTAACCTTAACCATAAACAAAACAAGTGATGGCACTTTCCAATTGTAACATGGCTATTAAAAAACCTAATTCATATTACACCTGCACTCATAAACGTAGAAATAGAACAAGGAAGTTTATGGTATTAGGAGTGTCCAATGCTGATTACACAAAGTACAATGCTGTATTCTTTTAACGAAACTGAGTTTCAAAAGTATATTTATAAAATAGGACATATCCTTAAAGGAAACATGTACTTACTTTGGTCTTAGTGAGAGACTGATGATATACTTAAAATAATCTATGCCCTCTGACGTAGAGTGTGTAAAGAATTCTCCAAATTTGAGAGTTTACTGTCTATGGAAATTTGATTGAACACTTTTTTCTTTGACTTTTAAAGCATTTATTTAGGAATTCCCTCTTGTTTCACATTACTGGGGAAATATCCCTTCCACGAAAAGATGAAATGAGCATTTACAATCAGATTCATGTGAGTAGCTGATAAGATGACCATTGCCTCTGCTGTTTACAAAATATTGTTAAAGTTTAGGCATCAATATTTATTTTATACTTGTCTCTGAAAAAAGCTGGTTATTCAAGTTATTTTTCCCTTCTATATTTAACTTGAAGAAAATCAGAACTATTTCAGACTAAAGTAGACTAAAGACTTAACATTATGTTATTCCCCAGTGCATAGAAGGGTGCCTGCCACATAGATTCTCAAAAATATTAATACACAATGTGATACATAGATGATGTGCTGCAGAACTATACACTTGAAACCTTTGTAATCTTACTAACCATTGTCACCCCAATAAAAATAATAATAATATTTACAGACAAGATCGGTTGCATTCAGATGGAAGAACAATTGAATCTGGGTGGTGAACACACAATGCAATATGTAGGTGATGTATTAATATAATTGTACACGTGAAATCTATATAATTTTATTAACTAGTGTCACTCTGATAAATTTAATAAAACTAAAAAAAGCAATTTAATTCTTTCTATTTATTTTTTTTAGAAATGTTAATGCCTACATAGCACACCAATTTACTGGTAATCTAAACTGTGTCTACATTCCTGGTTAAAAGAGAATAATCTGCATCACATGAAAGCCTTTAAGATTCTCAGCCCTCATTGTCTCTCTTTAATTGTATTTAAGCCACAAAAAAAGGAAAAAAATAAAATTAAATTAATTGTGTATTTTATTGCTATTTTACCCATATTGATTCATACCTTTTCCCAAAATATATGCTTGTGTGACAATTCATCTAAAATACAATTTAATATGCAGAAAAAAGAAGCTTTCAACTGATAAATATAGAGAAAAACGTAGGAGGGAATAATAATGAAGAAAGAGTCAGGGAATTGTTTTGACACGGTACAAGGCCGCAGGATTTAAGATCTGAATTTAGACACCCAGGATGACTCTCACCACAAATATTCAGCTGTATCTTAGACACATTTCTCTAAAAATATAAAATTGCATAATACAATATTTGATAATAAACATTCAGAAATAGGAAATAAATCTGAATTTTTCAAAATTTTTTCCATGTTATAATTTTATAAATGTCTTCCTAAGACTTTTTGTTTCTTGTGCTTTACTATGCAAATATCTCTCCCCCACCTCCCATGCATGGTTTTCCTTAAAATATACTACATTTCTCATCAAGGTATCAATATATTTCCAAAACTACAATATTTTAATTAGTTATTTGAAGAAATATGTTTATCTTTAAACTTTTAATTTAGTGAGGAACACAGTTTCTGACATATTGAAGGTACTCCTTCCAAAAAATTCCCTTCTAACATTCTCGTACAAAACTATGAAACAGAAAATAACAATGAGAAAACTAAAATTGATACACTACTATGTTTTAATCCATACACTTCAAGTTTCACCAATCATCCTAAAGATGTTCTTACTAGATGAGGGTAAACGGGATCAAACATTTGGTGATGGAAGGAGAACTGACTCTGGGTGGTGAAAACACAATGTGCTATATAGATGATATATTACAGAATTGTACACCTGAAACCTATGTAACTTTACTAACCACTGTCACCCCAATACACTTTAATTTAAAAAAAAAAAAAAAAGAAGAAGAAAAAGAAAAATGACATTGTCCAGACTCATGTGCTACATTGTTTTGTTAGGCCTCTTTAGTCTATTTTGCTGTGTTTTATTTTTTCATTTTGCAAATATTTTTTTAACCTTTTAAAAGGAGCTTTATTGATGGCATGCTATGTAGGCATTAACATTTCTCAAAAAAATAAATAGAAATAATTAAACTGCTTTTTTTAGTTTTATTAAATTTATCAGAGTGACATTAGTTAATAAAATTATATAGATTTCACATGTACAATTATATTAATACATCATCTACATATTGCATTGTGTGTTCACCACCCAGATTCAATTCTTCTTCCATCTGAATGCAACTGATCTTGTCTGTAAATATTATTATTATTTTTATCGGGGTGACAATTGTTAGTAAAATTACAAAGGTTTTAAGTGTACAGTTCTGCAGTACATCATCTATGTATCATATTGTGTATTAATATTTTTGAGAATCTATGTGGCAGGCACCCTTCTATGCACTGGGGAATAATATAATGTTAAGTCTTTAGTCTACTTTAGTCTGAAACAGTTCTGATTTTCTTCAAGTTTGTCTTGTCACATTTGAATTTTATAGGCCAACTATTTAGAGGTCTGGTCTTCAAATTGGGTTTGTCAAATGACTGTTCATGACTAATACAAGTGCTGCATCTTTGGAATACTGCACACGTCGTGCTGTGTTCCTCAATTTTGATTTGTACCATTACTGATGATACTCACTATATATATATATATATATAAACAACAGTCAATATTTCTTCCAAATTCACAAGTTATATGGGAGAACCTTCAAACAAGTAAATTATGGGAGGTGAGCTCTCTAACATAGCTTGAAGATAAATATTAGCTGATAATAATATGTCATTGGAGGAATGGAGAGAAAACTCCATATCAACAAACTACCATCCACTGAGTCATCGAAACTATTATAAATTAAATTCCATGTTCCTTCCGAATAACTTGGGTAGACAGATAGATCACAGCCTTCCCACCTGTCATTGTCCATATGTTGAGGAAGTCTAATTGGTCCCCTCATTAGTAGCTAAATTTAGTAAAATACACATAAACATACTTTCCAAACTCAAAGGAAGCTAGTTTATTAACAACTGTATTCTTAGTTGTGTTATTAAATGAAAAAATATTTTCACAAATGATTGTTGCTGTAATTCCTTGAGCTAAACATGTTTTAGCTGTTGTACAGGGATGTATCACTGTAGAAATATTTGAAGAAGCAATATTCTCCTTATTTACTGCAACTTATAAAAAAATTAAGTTCAATGAAACATTAATCAAATTCAAATCAGCTGACAATATAAACTCAAATTCCTTAAATGGAGACATGGTGAATTCAGTGCTTAGATGGCAAATCCCAAACATTTCTTATAACAAAATGTGCATATATGACATATATGTCACCCAGTGTTTGACAAGAAAAATAATTTAAAAGACTGGATTGTACACTGTACTGTTTGATTGTCACAGTACGGCTGCTTTTGCTAAAACTCACTGTAGTTAAGAATTTTGATGTGTATTATTCCCTTTAGATAAAAGGTGCTATATTTGTCAAGTGAATAATAATATCAACATTCACAAAGTATGAGATTTCAAAATGAGACCTGTAAAAGGAAGAAAATCTCCCACCTGTACTTCATTCTGACAAAAAAAAAAAAATCCTGCTATGTAATTTAAATTGGACAGCCATTCTATTTCCAAGGTAAGTCAATCAAGAAATTGTTAAAATACTTTATTTAATACCAACTAGCACTTGAAAATGGTTCCATTTTTCTTCTCTAAAAAGATATTAAGTCATCTATAATTCTCTTTAGGATGTCCTAGTTTCTACTGGTGTAAATGATCGTCAAACTGTTTTCATTTCAGGAACACTAGATCATCTAAAACAGTTGTCTTGAAAGAAAAGAAAATAATACACACACACACACACACACACACACACACACACACACACCTGTTCTTTCCTTGAGGGCTTTATTGACACTGCATCCCACCTGTAATGCTAATTATCATAAGTGTGGTTAAAAGTCAAAATGATGTCTGATACTGATTTTCACTGTTTCACTTATGTAATTCCAAATGCATGTGCTATTCTCTATAATAGTTCATTCTATTCAATATTTTTGCTGGCCTAGCTTCCGCTCAGATATTTACAGGTAGAGATGCTTATTGAATATTAAACAATTATATGAATAATATAAAAAAGCCACAATTGTTGAATTTACAAAGTATTTTTGGTAAAAAATAATTTCTCAAAACTAATTTTATAAACAATTCCAAATCAAATTCGTCATTTCTATAGATGACCAAACTAATAATAAGTGATTAAATATATATTTTTGAAATAAGAATACCTTGTTTTCTAAGGGCAAACCAGGCTAATATACATTCTTAAACTCACTCCAAAATATATTGCATTAAATTACAAGTGCTTATATTATAATATTGTAAATCAAGTCGGAGAATAATCAGTGGTGTTTTCCATTGTCTACAAAATACAGATGGACAGAGTTAAATGTCATCAAATTTAGTTTAATTTTTTCAACAGACATATTTTAAGTGTTTTTGTGGTCAAAGCATTATTTGGTAATCCTGAATATAAGTAACTATGAGGGTTTCTTGACTGACTGATTGATTGATTTACTTAGTTACTTTTGGTTAATGTTAGCCATTTACTTTCTGAAGTAGCTGGTAGAATTCCCCTTCAACACTGAAATTGGAGAAAATGGAAACTGAAACTTAAGCATAAATACTTGTTGAAAGAACAATCATTTAAATTCCCTCTTCCCTTATATGTGACTATTCAAAACGATGATGATTCTTTTTCATAATAATGTAACTTTAGTTTATTTAATAGAGACGCGATAAGTCATGCTTTTGATTTTGGTCACATTTGTTACTTAATTTAAAATTTATTCTAGGATACAATTCTCTTTTTTATCATCCGTTTACTTTCTTATTAAGACCTATTAATTGAAGTAATCAGTTAAAGTCCCTTCTATTTAATTAAACATGTCAGATAGAAAATAACTGTATCAAGAAAAGTAGTGCATAATTTTAAGATTCTGTTTATATCGAATTCCACAAAATCCAAATTATCTATAGTGACAAAAACAGATCGGAAGTTGCCTGGGATGGGTGGTACAGGAGGGCAGTAAAGAGGAATTATAAAAGGAGATGAAGAAACTTTTGGGGGTATAGGTATGTTTCCTATCTTGTTTGAGGTGATGGGTTTCACGGGAGTTACACACGTCAGTGGGACACTAGAGAGAAACTATTTTCATGTTTCTGCAGTAGGGATTTTCTGAAACAAAGAAACCTGGACTGTCCATCAAAGAACAAACTTTGGAAGCTAAAGGTGATTGAAAAGCCAAGTGACCCGAGAAAGGATGACCCTGTGTATATACATTTTAAAGAGAGTTAAAACCCAAGGTTGTTAACGGGGAGCCTATCTTACGTCCTCACTGCAGACAATTATTGACACTCCAAAACTTAGGAATACAGGGGCCTTTCCCTTCTCCTCCCAAAGGCATTTGCTTACACTAGAGTGATTGAGTTTCCTTCTCAGATGGTAAGGAGGACAGGTGTGCAAGCTGTCCTAGATAAGATTCTAGCTTCTAAAATGCAGAGTTCTTCTCATGCTATGACTCCATACATGCCAGCCTATCAATTTGCTTCTCATCTCATCCCAGAAGGAGAAAGAATTGGAGTAAAAGAGAAACACTGTGGTTACTACTGTAATTAATAATAACCTGCCCAGATTCTGAAATCTCTTCCTTACTTTCACAATAATATGAATATACATAACTATTAATATTATCAGTTCAAAATAATCAAAGTCTATATTTTAAATGTGTGAAGTTTATTGTACATCAATTATCCTCCAATAAAAGAGTAAAAAAAAAAAGATAACAAATTTGATGGTGATTTGTTACTCAGATTTTGGCCTGAGAAAATAAAGTTCCAAACATAAGCCAATAAAGTTTTCAAGATAAACTATATAAAGTCAGCAAATCCATGTGCTATATTAGTACTTATTTTTAACTTAATTGTACTATCCTTTATAAAAAGTCCAATTCATCCTTGACCTAATTTGTTCTCATATTTACTAGGTGTACTGCACCAAAAATCATTGATGGGAAACCCATTTATAAAAATGGAATTTTTCAAAAAGTCAGTATTGCTAATATTATCTGCTTTCCCTCTGTCTACCAATAAATATGTTGTCCTGAATTTTGTAAACCAAACCCTGTTTGAGGATTGGTCTAGATATGACCAGTCATTACACATTATTCTAGCCATGGACACAATGAGCTTATTTTTTCAATTTGACAGTATTGGCAATTCTGATATTAGTTCAAAACTTTGGTCTACTGGATTTCAAGGTATTTTTGGTGTTTCTTTTCCAGTCAGGTTTATTTTATCAGATATACTTCAAAGTATTTCCCTTTAAATTAATAACTGGAAAATTAAAATACTTGTCTTAATATTTAGAATTATAAAATCTTTGGATGTTGCAACTTGCACATAAAAGTTACATGAAAAAATTAAATTAGCAAAATTCTATTTTTTTTACCTGTAATTCATGTCCAAAAGAATATGTATATGGATCTACATGTATTGATCTGTTTATTTACTTCATTTCTGTACCAGATGGACAGGAGCATATATCACCAAGAGGACTTAGACTTTGACATAGATACAGCTAGGTTGTCTTTCTTAAGGAAGGTCTAATATGTTCCTTGTTCAAAAGGAATGCTCTGCACAGATCATTTAATGATGAAAGAATGAGATTACTATAGAAATGCCTACTTGGCTCCAATATCCTATCTTCCCTTCTTACTAATTGATAGAATTCCAGGTTTTCAGCTGGTGCTTGACCATTTGGGGGGAAAAAAAAACACATATATATATATATATATATATATATATATATATATATATATATATATATATATATATATATATATATATATATATAGTGTGTGTGCAACCAGATGTGGCCATGTGACTTCATTTCTGATCAATGAGATGTGTGTGAAAGCACCAATTACCAGCTTCCAGAAACTATTAGTAAACACCACTCTTATTTACTCCTTGCCCATTTCTCTTCACCTAATCCTTCCTGATGGCTATCATAAGGCTACTGTTGTCCATGTTGGATTAGTAATGAAATGAAATCTGTAAGGATTTCTAATCACTATAGGAAGGCCGTATCAGCCCTGGATTGCTTACATTTGGAATTTGTATCGTCAGCAAAGAATCTCCCCCTTATTTAACCCACTGCTATTTTTGGCTTTCAATAACTCACAGTAGATCATAATTATAATTGTTAAACCTAGTATTGTGCTTTATACACAAAAGATGCACTAAAATCATCCCCCCCCCCCACTTCGGCTTATGACTGAAATTTAAATACATACACTCACATACATGATATAATTAGATGTTTTTTCTCTATTCTTAAGTTTCTGAGGGAAACTTATTTAAGGGGACGGAGGTGGGGACACCACCTCATTAACTGAGTACACTTACTAATTATTGTCTTTTAGAAGTAATGTATAGAAGGTCACATTACTTAGTCACAGTGGGTGTAGGAGGAATCAGAGTAGCAATTTGTGTAAAACACCTCCTGATATTAATATGCACTTTTGGAGAAAACTGTTCTGGTAGTAGCAAAACAGAGCAAATTGAGTCACTAGATCAGCTTTTCAACAAGACTCTGCTTACTTAATCAGACAATTATATATATATATATATATATATATATATATATATATATATATATATATATATACACACATTATATTTTCATGTGAAGAAAACATTGTAGTGAAACCATATAATAAAATTATTTACCAAAGATAAGGACTTAAACTACTTCAAATGAATTATTGCATAAAATATTCCAATCAATAAGGACAGGTAGTAATTAAGAACACAGAAAATAAAAAATCAAATGTAAAACTGACAGCTATGTATAACAGTTGATAAACTGTCTTCACGCACACACACAAAAATTTTGAATTGAGAAGTTTAAGAAAATGACGATATCCTTGTATGTAAAACCAAAAGAATTTCAGCTTAGCCCCAAGTTACAACCTGCTCTGAGATCAAGGCATTGTTAAATCCATCAATCATTTTACCTTGAAAACTTTTCTACATTTGTATTTCCACAGACTTTATAGCAAAAGACAATGTGTAGGATCAATTCAGGGTATACCCTTAACCCAGGTCACTTTTGATTTCTTGAATCTACCAGTTTAGATTCTAATCACTCTAACCCTTCTAGTCTTCTTTCCAACCATGTGAGTAATTCAATTTCCATTGTTTTTCCCATTGAATAAACTTCAGTTTTTTTTCAGAGATAATATAATTAGTGTGTAAGAACATGGACTTCGTATTGAACCAATGTAAATGAATAGTGGTTTGACAGTGATTAAACTAGAAAGTTATTTAACTTTGTTTTCTCACATGTAAAGTGAGTGCAGTCATACATATCTAATATACACTTTTAAATAAATGTTTACTGAAGTATTACATACCTATGGAAAACGTTCATAAGTGTTCAGCTCATTAAATATTCATAATGTGAACTCATTCATATAATAATGATTCAGATGGAGAAATAGGATATTAGCAACATCTTAGTAGCTACCTCAAGCCCCTGACGACATTAAACCTCTTCTCCCAAAATGTATTCACTACAATGGCTTTTGACATACTAGATTTATTTTCCCAAGCTTGAACTTTATAAATAGATATCAGACTCTACAGATTTTTCCATCAAGCTTCTTGCTTAACATTATCTTTAATTAATGTGGTTTTTTGAGTTGTCATATATGTTAATTAAGACCTTCCACTTTGTTTTCTTTCTGCAAGTGTGTCTTGGTTATTTCTGGACATCTGCATTTCCATATAATTTCTAGAAATATATTTTAATTCTCCATAAAACATCTAATATTTTTATTAGGAGTTCATTTAAACTGTAGATCAACTTAATTTATATCTTTAAATATTAGTGCTTTCTAATTTATGAGTATGGGTTATTCTTCCAGTAAATTAGACTTTTCTCAATTCTGCTTTGTAGATAAGTGTTAACTTATTTTGCACATCCATCATAAAATAATTATATATTTGAAGTCTTTGATACTATTTTAAATGGTTTTCTTCAATTCCTGTTTTCTTTTGGGCTGGAGTATGGCACCACGTTTTTTGTTTTTTTTTCATGTACACCTAATATCCCTGCAACCCTGATATGTCATGAACCAATATTTTAGTCCTGAAATGAAACCACATGGATATATATATATATATATATATATATATATATATATATATATATATAGTTATATCCATAAATCACATATTTTCTTTAGGTTATTTGCCTCAATATTCAGAGATATTGGCCTGCAATTTCCTTTCCTATAATGGTCTTGTTAGGTTCTGGTTTGTAGGTCATATGTCCCCATGAAACATGTAATTCAGTGTTTATATAATATTGATATCATTTATTGCACAATTATATGGAAGAATTAACCAGTGAGACATATAGCCATGGAGTTTTCACTTTATATAGTGGATTTAAGTTCTGCAATAATTCTGGATTTTTGTGTATTTTGTTTTTATGTCTATTTCACAGGTTGTATTTTTTTTAGCAATGTTTCAATAATTCTCCAATTAATGTTATTATATTAATGTTTGATATAATATGAATTTATATCAAATTTTAATTTTTGATACTGATTTTTGTGCCTTCTATTTTTCTATTCTTGATCATTGAACCAGTGGTTTATTAATCACACTAGTAAAAAACAAATTTTTTTTGGTGTTTTCTCCACTGTATTTCTACATTATGTCACGTTAATTTATTCTCTTATATTTATTAATTTACTTATTCTGTTTCTTTGGATTTAATACCTTTTAACTTCAAGAACTAGTTTTTTTTACAATCATTGATTTTCAGTCTTTATTTCTTCATTATGCATTCAAATTTAAAAATCTCTATGTATGGCTTTACGTGCTTCCTACAAGTTTTATATGACTTATATTAAGTATCATTCTGTTACAATATTTCTGTATTTAATGTAATTTATTTGTCATCATGGCAATTTTTAGGTGTATTGATTACGTTTCAGAGACAATTTACACATTTTTTTATAAATTGATTTCTAGCTCAATCCCACTATAGTTAAAGAACATATATTCTATAAGTGCTTTTGAATTTGTTAATATTTCTTTATGGAGGAATATGTTCAATTTTGGTAAATATTCCATATGCCCTTGAAAAATTTATTTGGTAATTGTGAGCACATTTTTCTTATTTCTTATATATTTACCATTTTTTTTTATAAAAATAGTAAGATTTCTTACTATATTTTTTTTTACCACTTGTTCTATACTTTATTAGAAATGTTTGTTAAAATCTTATTATGTTGTATTGTGGCTTTACTTATTTTTAGTTCTATCAAACTCAGAGCTCTTTAACTACACTTCTATTAAAGTTAGAGTATATTAACTAATGTTTCTCCTACTTTTACTTTCAAAGACTACTTTTGCCTTGTATTTTTATTTGACAAACATTTTAAATCACACTATATAATTTTATATTATTTTATTGGGCAATATTCATTTAAACTAACATTTGCATTGCTTTTTAAATTTTTATGTTTCATTTCCATTTAATTGAATTTGTCTTAACTGAATGCACCTTTCTTGTCTCTGAAAAACATACTTTCATATGTTTTAGAATACAATTTTGATGAGACACATTTATTTCTTCTTCATGCTTGCAAGATATGGTATCTGATTATCACAGGTTGGCAGTTCTAGGTTGGCAGTTATTTTCTTTCAGCAAGTTAATGAAGGCATTCAGTTGTTTTTATACATTCAATATATCTGTTCAAAAGTCAAGGATAGATACATGTGTATCTTCTTTGAAGTCCATGCGTATTTTTCTCCATCTGCCTTTACAATTTCTGTTTAACTTTAGTTTTTCATATTTTTACTACGAGTGTCATGGGACTATTCTAAAGTTCAGGATGCATACCCCTCAAAATATGGCTGCCTTCATGGTACCTTAATGTTTTCCAAAATCTTGGCTTTATATCTATTTTATAAATGATCATTTTTCAGGAGGTTTGCTTTTCATTAATTATATGAAATTGTAAGAAATAGAACCCTGTTAAAGTGTTTTGAGAAGTAAAATAACTATGTATGTAACCTCTTAGCACAGTGTATATTGTAAAACAAATAAATATGTTTCCGTTATTTTGACCAAAATGTATTATTTAAATTTTAACTAATTAGAAATAAATTATTTAAAATTATTTTATTGGGTGTTATTATGGACACATTGATCTTTAAATAATATTTTACTAAAATTCACAATTATCCAAAAAATTGAAGAGTTACTTGTATGAGCTTACAATAGTGACGTTACACACTTATGAAAAAAAATAGAACTAGCTATAAGATGAAAAATGGTGGGATAGTAAAAAATGTAAAGCCAGAATTCTAATAACTTTAATAAAAGGACTATTTTTTATCATTAGTGATATTAAAAATGTCATTTATCTTAAACAACAATAAAGTAATCTTACTGAAGACAGAAAAAACATATTTTAAACTAACACTGGTTTAAAATTGATATTCCTTTAAAATATTTCCAGTGTTAATTTAAAACAAGACAAAATATCTACTTATATATGAGTATGAATAATTATTTTGTATTAAATGTATATTTCTTGAATTTAAAAATCAAAGACAATGAGGAGAAATGAAGAGAGGAATAAAGGTGATGGGAGTCATGCATTCTGTTTATTTAAAAATGATGTGATGTGTACTTAAATTAGTATTTGTAAAAGTACTACTAGAAATTACAAGACATAATTCTGTAGACATTCAAATAAAAATGAAAAAACAAAGCATGTAAATCTGCACAGTTAAAAATTAGAACTTTTTCATTTTCAATTTTTACAAGACCAACTTCAATAATCTATCTTTTCATCAAAACATACATTGAAAAATTGAAATTTTTCTTCTTAGTGTTATTTACAGTAATTTAGTAATCTAATGATAATGAGAATAGCTAATGGTTAGTTATTAAGAAACATTTAATAACATCCAACATTCAGAATAATGCTCAAAGATACAAAAGTAAAGTACTTAATAACATTGAAGAGTAGAGGGGGAAGGACGGAGAGAGAGGATGAAATAAAAAAAGCAGGGGAGAAGGAAGAGGAGACAATTTCAAGCACTTCTTTAATACCACTGACTCATAATACAAGTAGGATTGTTTGCACATTAGAAGGGGGGTGGGTTGGGAACTGCTAATGTAATCATAGTGGGCTAAATAAGAAAAGATGTTAGCTAAATTTTGTCCTCATTCAAAAAATGTAAAAACCAAATGTGTTTATTTGTATTTGGTAATTTAAATATTTCAAATACATGTTATTCTTTTTATTTTCAAAATCTTGAGTTTTCTTTAACTGTTCCCAGCCTTCCTCCTACAACACTTCTATATTTATTGGTACTGCTACTTGATAAATCATGCTAGTTTCCAAAGTATGTTTCTTTCCCATTTGTATTTCAGTTCCTCATGCTGTTTGGTAGTCATTAAAATTTCTTTTTCCTTTGTACGTACAACAATCACTTAGGGAAAGTGCATAATCATGCTCTCAAAAATAAGCTTGTGTGAAAAAATAGGCAACTATACATCTTAATAGCACTTTTCAAAATAATATGCTGTTTCCTTAAAAAAATCAATAAATTCAAGGTTTTGTATGTGGAATGTTTAAATTAAAGAGTTTTTTTCTTTTAATTTATACTGTTTTAATTTGGCCTGCTTATTAGGTGTGTGTGTGTGTGTGTGTGTGTGTGTGTGTGTCTGTGTGCCTCATATTTTCAATAGCAGTTAGTTGTGATTTTGCACGTGACTCTAAGGGAGTGAGAGTAAACAATAGTTTCCATTTAGCTCTGGCAATGACACTTTTACCAGTATTAATGCATGAGTGAAGGCAGAAATATCTTGTGAGTGCTTACCAAGAATATTCACAGCAATGTAAAACAAATTAAGGATTGTTATCACTATGTCCAGAATTATGCCAATACTTATGAAAAATGCTTATTTGTCATCCTGAATTTTAAAATGTGGTCAATTTACTCTAGTCCCCTGTTTCCCTTCTACTTTGAATATGTCACTGGGCTGCAATCAAGCCAAGAGCTGTGATCAGTTCATAAAAAAGTAGCATGATTGGAAGAAGACAAGATCATTTAAAATCAATGTTACCTAAAAGCAGTATCAAAGATAAGTTACTTAATAAAGAATGCTCATCAAGACCTATTTCCTAAATTCACATTCATCAAATATAATGATTCTTAACAGCTTTATCTTTTTTAAAGCACCTTTGCATCTTTATTATCCGGTATGTAGAGTGGTGTACGTATATGTTATGACAAAGGAGTTTATGGTCATGGGCCCATTGACACACATTTTTTGCTATCAAGTATGTCACTTGGTATAAGCCCTGTTTACAAAGAATCCCACATCAGTAAGTCAGACAAACTGTGAGCCCTTGGAATTAGTGCTGGCATAGGCATTTCAGGCTAACAGAGAAACCCTTAACAAGAATACCTGCCAATCACAGTTAAAATATCGATGCCCCTTCTAGATTTCAATGAGTCTGACATAATCAATTTTCTACCAAGTGGCTGGGTATTCTCTTCAAGACATTGCATAATATTGATTTCTTAGCTTCAGTCTCTCTTTCCGAGAGACTGGGCATTCAACAGTGGCAGTAACTAGATTAACCTTGGGAATGACAGCCCTCAATGTTAGGCCCACACATATCCACCAACTCTGCCACCATGACTATTTTGTTCATAGATATATTGCACAAGATCTGTATCAAGGTTGGTGTCTGGAAGAGTTATTTTGGCCACATAGTTCACTAATGTTCTTCTGCTGTAAATTATTTTGGGAAATTGACATGTAATACAAAAGATACACCTTGAATTGCCATTACCGTAGGTCTACACATACCTCTTTCCTGAACCTCTGAACAACATTTTTCTCTAATTTCTCTCATTCCTGATTACTGACAATAAGCCAAACTATATACATATACCCATGATACCACGTATAGCTTTGCTTTGAGGAATCTTGAAACATGAAGTGAATGACCGCTTACAATGCTCAAAGCAAACCAAAATCTTTTAGAGCAATGAATGAGTGGGACTACAGATATTTTCCTG
The DNA here is from genome assembly GCF_057876585.1 of Rhinolophus sinicus. Lineage (NCBI taxonomy): Eukaryota > Metazoa > Chordata > Mammalia > Chiroptera > Rhinolophidae > Rhinolophus > Rhinolophus sinicus. The sequence continues at coordinate 161,028,138 of NC_142516.1, forward strand.
ACCAGAATAAAAAAGGAAATATATTCATGCTAAACAAAGTGGGTTATCTAGCAGTTCCTTATAAGATTAGTATTTCCTATTCTCACACTTCTCATTATGACAAACAAACAAACACTATATTCATAATGCCCACCTGGGCTTGCCTCCATATTACTACCGAGGGATTTGGGGATTCTTGGGGCTAATTGTTGTATACATGAAGCTGAGTCTTCTTTCTGTGCTGTGCATGATAAAATCCTTTGTTTCTGAAACAGGGGACTTATGTCTTCTCTCAGAATCTATGAAATTAAGACAGGCTCACTTGATAACTTCAAAACAAGGTAAAATCTCATTTAGCCCATCTGAAGTACTTCTCATTTGTATCCATACACCTGGCCTAGAAACACGCCTGACTATGCCATTACAATAAAGTTATTAATTAGTCTGAAGGTTTTTATAAGCCAAGATTTTTAACAATCCCTTGTTAAAATATATCAGCTAAGGTAACCAAAAAGGAGAACTCAAAGATTCTTTTCAGGTTTTAATCAAAAGCATTATTAGTCAAAAGCCTTTAATAAAAAGCATAATGAACTTAATTTTCCAATTTATAAATGGTTGTGAAAAAGCATATATAATAAGTATTTGAGAGGACATGGTAAAAGCCAAGTGTTTGGACTGTGAGACATTACATAAATTATTGGAAATAGGTTAGGAACAAACTATATTAAGTGAAATATTTGAAATTGCTGAATGACAGCAAAAGCTCCCCTTCAATTGGACCCATTGAGAAGTGTCTATTTACTACATAGAATTTTAGCACTAATTGTTTTAAACAGAACAATAGTGTCAGACATACAAATGAGCTCCCAAGAGTCTGGCGTAGAACTGAATTACTGAAAATAAGATTGCTAAGTGATAAATATAGTGGTGTTTATTAAACAATTATTAAGAAATCATATTTAAATAATAGCCCATTGATATTGAAAAACCATTGTGTTTAACAATTCAAAGAAAAATATGCTGATGACTTTAAGAAATTAAATCAAGTGTCTAGTATGGAAATGTTTAAAAGTAAAGTTAACTGTTTACATAATTCTAAAGTAGTGATGAATTTCAAATATATAATTTTAGTTACTAACTATATGTGAACCGAATGAACTTCACATTGCTAGGTGAGCAACCTGATAGAAAAATAATTGTCACATCCTAAGAATCTGTGTTAGGTGATCACTCAACATTGTAGACAGTACAGGAATTTTGCAACAGACAATATGGATTTGAGTGATGGCTACACATTTTGTTAGCTGTATAACCTAAGGCAATTCATTTTAAAATTCAGAATTGGTGTCCTAATGTATACATTTGAAATGATAAAATAGACATCCTATATTTTCAACCAGGGATCCACTATGATGAAGGACACAAACTCTTCCATACACTTTGTTTATGTCAGCTTTATAATATCTTCTTGTACCATAATTACCTTTTATACTTCTGATTTCTTTACCAGCTTATGAACCCTCAATACACAGAGATGTAATCTCATTCAATGATGTAATTTTCAAATAATTAGCACATTACTTGTATATAATTGATTTTTTTTTTATTGCTCTTATTTTTTTAAACCATTCTGAGACTGATTTCACTGTACCTTTATGGATAAGTATAAGCAGTCTATACAGAATTATTAACCTATTCATTAGATCAGGCTGAAAAAAATTCACCAGAAATGGTTTTAACAAGTGCTATGGGTAATGTACCAACAATGGTTTCCGAAAACTCTAGGCATAATATTAGCTCTGTCCCTAATTAGGTACTTCAATTCTCTTATAGAGTTTTCTTGTCTGCAATATGAGGATAAAATAACTATATTGTCGTGTTCTAGACAAGATTAACTAAAAGAGAAAAAATGTTTCAACCTCTGATACGATGAAGTGCATACATAGACTCTATTTCAATCAGTGGTATCATGGCTGTTTAATAACAAATTACAAATTTAAAAGAATTGTAGTTCAGCGTAGAACCATGAGAAGTCATATGCTAAATTTCTATTATGTTTAAGGTTTTTATTTAGACCTATGAAGAAAATAGAATATTAAAGTGCATTGATAATTTTTCAAGATAGTGCAAAGATAATTGACTTAATGACAGTATTTAATTTTCAAAATTTCCCCAATCCTTTTCTTATTTAAATGTAGATGAAATGTTAAATATGTTGGCAGGCTTAGGGGTATGTTTATTGATTAAATAATTTACATTAATGAATAACAGATTCATTTTGTTTAATATGACAAGTAAAAATGCAATAAGATGGTTTCCCTAAACATAAGCTGGGGGGAAACAAAACAAAACAAAACATGACTATAGAGACCTGAATTGTAGCTAAAATGTCAAATAAGAAATAAATAGTTCCGTAAAGGATAGCTGTGTCCATAAGCCAATAGCCTACGCATATAAAATATCTATTGATGTAGACATAGATCAATTATAGATATATAGAAATCAAATTTTGAAACATATATGATTTTTTGTGTTACAATTCACACATATTTAGGAAGACCTTGACCTCAAAAAGGATTTTAAGATTAGTTTCCAATGAGTAAACGGTATTTTTTTTTATTTGTACAAAAAAATATTGATGTTTACCTGAAACTTACGATCCTAGGAAACAATGAATTTAACAAATCCCTCCACCATTTGTTTACCAGAAAATGACTTACCACAAAGAACCACCTTTCTTGTTTGACTAGACAAGACTCATGGATTACCCCTCATTTTCCTATAACAAGGGAAAACACACACCCTCCAGATTTCTTGCTGCATAAATGAATAGTTGAACTGATTGTTCCCACTGGTCAACAAGAACAAAATGCTTGGTAACCAAACTTTGATTTGGATTATTCTGTTCTTGTCCCCAACCCTCAACTTTGGTCAGTCATTAAAAAACTCTCTTTGGTAGAGAAAATATGTGTATTTAGCTTAAAAGAATAATAGGACATTTATTGGAATATAGATATCGACTTTGATATAGTTATATAATATAACTATATTGATAAATAATTGAACTTAAAGACAGGAAGTGAAAAAGATGAGTTATCCAATTAAAGCTTCCTAAAGCACAATCTCAGCACACATAGAAAAATAAAAAACCCTTAAATATTAAACATTCCTCATGGCACTCTTTCCAGATCTTATCCCCAAATCATTTTCTCTAGTCTCTTAGTACAAAGTCTGCTATCTGTGAATCCAGTCTTGTTGCTCTTACATCCTGTCCTGTGATTAATACAAAGTAAGTTCTCCCTATACACTCTGAGCACTAAAGGAATTTCACAACTAAACAAATTAAATATTGCTGTGTGTGTGTGTGTGTGTATGTGTGTGTGTGTGTGTGTGTATGGTCTTTTTTTATCTTAGAATTAATTGACTTTTTCAAATGTGCTATATATAACCTTCTGGTTTGATTTACTTGCTTTTTTTTTTTTAGAAATGATTACCATTGTGTAACAATTAAATAATCCACATTTATTACCCTATTGTTATATAAGGCTTGATTTATATTGTTCTAATATACTACAGTGAGATACTCAAAGGAATGTAAATTAGAAATCATTTGCTCTATAGATATGAAGTTTATTCCTTTCTAATGATAGCAAAACAAGGAGGTATGAGAAATTATTTTCATAAAAAATATAAAGTTGTATAAAACCATGTGTTGCTATTATTACTGCTTGCTATGTAGATATAGACCTCAAAATGTAATTATGAGAGCAGTATACAAATAGATTTATAATACTAAACTGGATAATTCGTTTTTGCTTATTTTTAAAAATACCCTCACTTTTCAAATAAGTGTAATTTTTGTTTGTTTATTGGTAAATATACAAACAGCTAAACAATTTGTCATAGTCTTAGAATAAACAACAAATATTTGATTAATTTATTTAAAATCTATATGTGAGACGTTTCATATTTCTGATTCATCATTGCTTTTATCAACTCTAGTGAATCCAGAAATATACTTATATTCCAAATTTTCTTTCTAAAAATACCCACACTAAATAGACAGCTTATTAATAATAATATTGTAGTTATATAAAACCAAAAATGTGAAAGGATAAAATAATGCGGAGGTCAGAACCACTACAAATATGTTTTAAATATAGTAATTAAATGATAAGCATCAATTTAACTATAGGTGACAAAAGCACAAGATAATAGACTATATAATTTTCAGCACTTTTGATTTATAATATTTTTGGGCATCTATTATAACAAACAAGAATTTTCTAAGTGTATAATTCTTAAGCAACAGCTTAGGCAGTACTCCAGAAAGTGAGTCGAGCAGATTGTAATGAGTTAAAACAGAAAAAGCCCTGCTATAAATAATTTGTACTTAAGGTTCCTTTCAGGAAAGGAAAAACAAAACAAAACAAAACAAGAAAAAACAGTTTCTTCTTCATTTATAATATAATTGCATCTAAAATTCAGGGATACTTGATTTCCATAAAATTGTCAATGTTAATAAGCTACCAGAACATTTTTGGAAACACCATGTTCAACATGATTCACTTTCAGCAAATAACAGAAAAACTCCTACTTTGTCCAGATAGTTTCTTAGAAATACGTAACATCTTTTATTTCAAAATGTGTTCTTGCATATTTCATTGAAAAGAATACAATGATAAAAATGACTGGAACTGGCTCATTAATTACTTTGTATATCCCAGCATTATAAACAATTAAAAAATATATGCCCAACATGAAAACAACACGGAGAGCACCATCTTTCTAGAAATAAACAGCAGGGACTCCAAATAGTATGGATTGACCTAAAGTTACTTTTTCATTTAGTGCTTTTATTTAATATTACTATTGTGATCATCTTGGCTTTCTAAAACAAAGTGTTTGCTACTGTTTATATCCTGGTAAATTTTGTGTGATCATGGTGCTGGTGCTATTCATTTTTTAAATGTATGTGATAGTTCACTGGTAAATTCAACAGGGCCTGGAGTTTCCTTTGTGGGAATACTTCCAATTAAAATTTTAATTAATTTAATAGAAATGAGACTACATATATATACTATTTTTATCAGTTTTTTTTAAATGACTTTTCCATTTCATCTAAAATTTCAAATTGATTATGATAATCATATGTATGAAATACTGTTATTGGAGCTCTTAGTCATAATGTTGTTCATGAAATATTACTGGGAATTTAAATGGGGTTACTAATTATCTGTTTAGTCTTGATTTCTCACTTAATTCCACTCTGGTGACAGAACATATTTTCATTATTTTATTCTGTCCTTTGTTATTTGTTAAGACTTATTTTATAGTCCAGAGAATGATCAATTTGTGAACTACTCCATACAAACTTCAGTGAATATTTGTCTTGCCCTTTTGAGTGTAATGTTGATTATACATCCTTTAGATCAATTGAGCTATCTGTGTTTTCCAAATCTACATGCTTTTTGGTTATCTTTTTTATGTACTATACTTATTGAGTGAGATGTATGCATACTTAAAACCTCACAGTAGTTTGAATTTGTCTTTCTCTATTTCTCTCAATGTTTCTTTATATAATTTAGGTATGTTTTCAGGTGCATATATTTTTAGAATTAGTATATCATTTTGTTGGATTTTTTGTTTAATTATTACAAAATATACAGCTATTTTGTCTTAGTTTTTCTTTTTTTTTTTTTTTTTCTTTCAGATAGTACTATGGCTACACCAGCATGCGTTTAGTTAGTTTCATTGTAGATATATATTTCACTGTCATCTTACTTTCAACATTACTCTATCCTGATATTAATGCTTCAATATGATTTTGTGACTACCTTATCATCTTTTTGACCTTCATTTCTGTTCATGAATGTTATTAAAGTGACGTTTTATTTCTGTAGTTGATTTATATTTTATCCATCATATGCACTGTTTTAATCCACCCTCATGGGAAACTAGAATTCTCTTCCTTTCTCTCTTTTGTCCAATCCAATCTGCATTTGTGGCCTCCTGTTCCAATAAAATACTCGCACTACTTTGTCACCAGTGACCTTCAGTTTTTCACTCCAAAGGGTAGTTTTTAATCCTCATAAAGTTAGAACTGTTCACCACAATTTGAAATAATTCTTATCTTTCCTTTATGGAAACCTCCTTTGGATTTTATAACATCTCTATCTCACAGTTTCCCTCTACATTTGGGTCACTACTCAATTAACTTTTTATTCATTTCATATATATATAAAGGAGATTTGCAGATATATACATATTTCTATAAATCTCCTATAGATCAATCAAACCAATCTATACAAGTGGTGATTATGTTTACTAAGAATCATTTACATGTATTCTTAATATAATATCAGAATATTACATTATAATCAGTTGGATGGCAAGGGTCTTGTCTGTTTGTACACCATTATTTATCAATGCCAGCTGAATAATAAATACAGTATTACATTCATGTTGACAATATTCAGATTAAGGAATTTGACCTCAGATTAGGTAACTAATTTGATTAAGTCATCTGATTATTAAGTGTCAAATCAGATTCTAAACTCTGTTCTACATTAAATTCAGGACAATACTACTCTTAAAATACTCTCTAAAACATCTTGATTCTTCCATACTAGTACAGCCCTGTTATAACTGAAAACACAGGGAAAGCCATGGGGAAATGAAAGATGAGGAAACAGTTAACCTGAAACCAAAATACAAATCTTTGCATAGAAAATAGAAGGAAGAGGAACTGGGGACCGGTGCATATTTTTAATTCATTTTTTTGCCCACAGATTATGTCTTGAACATAGCTACAAATAAATGAGTAAGGCAACATTTTTTAAAAGGTATAAGAAGATTGATGGCTATAATTTGGAGTGCTTATATACAGATTATATCACATTGGGTGACGGAATCACTGAGTTCTATAGCTGTTTCTTTTTAAGGGATTGCTTTGTGATGTGAAAAGTAAATATACGAAGATGGAATGTTGATTCACACTGAACATAACCATAATACCAATTTTGGATCCTACTCAAATAATTGAAGGAAAACACAACCCATTGGTTTTTTGTTTGTTTGTTTTCTATTCAACATGCCACCAAACACATGTTTTGGGAAAATTCAGATATTATAACAATAACATAATGTTTGTAAATATTCAAAAGTTATTAAAATTCAAGGATCAGAAGTTTTATGTCAATTGTAAATATAAATTTTTTAAAAAAATCAGAACTATTAAAATATTGCAAAGAAGTGTCTTGAAACTAAAGGAGTCATAAGTAGTAAATAACTATATAGCTATCCAATTTATTAATTTCTTTTCATAATATTTTCAGTTAAATATTCTTCTTTTAGTCTTTGCCTCTCTCTCCCTTCTGTCACTTTCCCGCTCTTATTCTGTTAAACTTATACATACACACCTCATGCACTTGCTGTACATATTTAAGGATTTTAATTAAATCTGGCTAGTATGTTCACCTTTGTTTATACATAAAATTATGATGCTATCACTAATATCCTGTTATTTACATTTACGATTGTTTATAAAATACTTAAGAGAGGAATACTCAACTATACTCAATATAGGAATGAGCTATGGAAGAAGTTTCTTACAAATCTATGTTACCTTGGAAATGACACCATCCCAGTGGTCATGAGCCTCCTTTTTTATTTCATAAACATTGAGACTTAAATTTTTTTAGAAGTTCATAGTTATATGAAAGATACACACATAGTTATCTATGCGTGTGCATTCTCTTTTCCTTGCTTCCTTTCCTTTCCTCCTCTTATGTTTTTACACAACATTTAATAGTAATAGCATCTATTTTTATAAGATGAAATTCACTTAGTTGATTAAAAACCTATATAATTATTAACTGTGATATCTGGCAATTTTAATAGAAATATATTTTTTATAGGAAAATGCGTTATATATGCCACACCTCTTTCTTTTGACATTTAATTTGGAAAATTACTTTCAGTGATTTTTTACAAAGACCTGGTAAGTAAATTCCTTTGACGGAATTGAGTGGTACTTTATTTTCCTAAATAAATAATTGACTGTATACCAAATGTCTACTTTAATTTCATTTTCTGCTAATTAATCCAGTGATCTTGATAATTCCCATATTGTATTTTTAATTAAAGTTTATTGGGGTGACAATTGCAAATTACATAGATTTCAGGTGTGCAATTCTGTAATACATTATATCTCACATTGTGTGTTCACCACCTAGAGACAGTTCTCTTTCCATTACCATATATTACACTCTGTTTTCCCTCTTTATAGCCCTTCTCCCCCTTACCCTCTGGTAACCCCTGAACTATTGTCTATGTCTATGAGTTTTTGTTCCTTCATTTGTTTGTTTTATTTTTTTGTTTTTTCAGTTTTGTATACCACATATCAATGAAATCATATGGTTCTCCACTTTTTCTGTCTGACTTATTTCACTTAGCATTATAATCTCAAGATCCATCCACATTGTCACAAATGGTAGTATTTCATCTTTTCTTACCACTGAATAGTATTCCTTTGTGTATATATACCACAACTTCTTTATCCATTCATCTATCGAAGGACATTTTGGTTGTTTCTATGTCTCAACCACTGTAAATAATCAGCAATGATCATTGGAGCACACTTGTCTTTATGGATAAATGTTTTCAGATTTTTTGGATAGATACTCAGGAGTGGGATTGCTGGGTCATATGGTAATTATTTTCTTAATTTTTTGAAGAACCTCCACACTGCCTTCCATAGTGGTTGCACCAATCTGCATTCCCACCAACAGTGTATGAGGGTTCCTTTTTCTCCACAGCCTCTCCAACACTCGTTACTATTTGTCTTGTTGATGATAGCCATTCTAACAGGGGTGAGGTGATATCTCATTGTGGTTTTAGTTTGCATTTCTCTGATGATTAGTGATGTTGAGCATTTTTTCATATGTCTATTTTCCATTTGTATGTCTTCTTTGGAGAAATGTCTCTTCAGGTCCTCTGCCCATTTTTCAATTGGATTGTTTTTTGTTGTTGTTGTTGTTGTTGAGTTGCATGAATTCCTTGCATATTTTGGATATTAGCCCCTTATCGGAGGCAATGTTTGCAAAAACCTTCTCCCATTCTATTGGTTGCCTCTTTATTTTGTCGATGGTTTCTTTTGCTGTACAGAAGCTTTTAAGTTGATATAGTCCCATTCATTTATTTTAGCTTTTACTTCCCTTACCTTTGGAGTCAAATACATAAAATGCTCTTTGAACCCAAGGTTTATAAGTTTAGTACCTATGTTTTTGTCTAGGCAGTTTATTGTTTCAGGTCTTATGCTTAAGTCTTTGATCCATTTTGAAGTAATTTTGGTACGTGGTGACAGATAGCAGTCCAGTTTCAGTCTTTTGCACACGGCTTTCCAGTCCCCCCAGCACCATTTATTGAAGAGGCTGTCTTTCTTCCATTGTATGTTTTTTGCTTCTTTGTCAAAAGTTATCTGTCCATATTAATGTGGGTTTATTTCAGGGTTCTCAATTCTATTCCACTGGTCTGTGTGTCTGCTTTTCTGCCAATACGATGCTGTTTTGGTAATTGTTCCCCTGTAGTACAAGCTAAAGTCAGGGAGTGTGATACCTCCAACATTGTTCTTTTTTCTTAAGATTGCTTTGGCTATTTGGGGTCTTTAGTGGTTCCATAAATATCTGATGATTTTCAAAACTGCCATTGGGATTTTGATGGGGATCACATTAAATCTGTATATTGCTTTAGGTAATACAGCCATTTCAACTATGTTGATTCTTCCATTCCATGAGCATGGAATGTCTTTCCATTTCTTTGTATCTTCAATTTCTTTTAAAAATGTCCTATAGTTTTCAGCATATAGGTCTCTCACATCCTTGGTTAAGTTTATTCCTAGGTATTTTATTATTTTTGTTGTAATTGCAAAATGAATTTTTTCTTTTTTAATTCTTTTTCTGAGATTTCTTTGTTAATGTATAGGAATGCAATGGACTTTTGTACATTGATTTTTGTAGCCAGCAACTTTACTGTATTTGTTTATTGTTTCTAATAGCTTTTTGGTGGAGTCATTAGGGTTTTCTATATATAGCATCATGTCATCTGCATAGAGTGACAATTTCATTTATTCATTCCCAATTTGGATGCCTTTATTTCTTTCTCTTGTCTGATTGCTCTGGCGAGGACTTCCAATACTATGTTGAAAAGCAGAGGTGATAGGGGACAGCTCTGTCATGTTCCTATATGTAGAGCAGAGGGCTTCAGTTTTTCACAGTTAATTATGATATTGGCTGAGGGTTTGTCATATATGGCCTTTATTATGTTAAAATATTTTTCTTCTATACCTACTTTATTAACAGTTTTAATCATAAATGGATGTAGTGTCTTATCAAACGCTTTTTCTGCAGCAATTTATATAATCATATCACTTGTTTTCTTGCATCTCGTAGAGTTTTTTTCAGAATTGCAATCTTGAATTCTCTGTCATATAAGTCACATATTTCCATGTCATTAAGTTCATTTTCTGGAGACTTTTAATTATTTTCCTGAGCTGTCTTGTTACCTTGGTTATTCATGGCAATTAATGATTTATTATTTTTGTTCCTAGAAATCTAGAGGAGTGGGTTCTGCCACAGATTGATAGGAAGAGGTCTTTCTTTTGTTTTACAGTAGGTGTTGGCAGAATGTTTTATTTTCTCTCTGAATGCAGCCTTTTATTCTCTCTCACACTGTAGTGTTATATTTTCTCTGTACTATTCCAGCTTCTCACACAACGGGGGGATTCCATGGAAGGTGAGCTTCTCCTCTGTGAATAGTTCACTTGGGTCATTGGGCACAGCCTCTGTGGGGGGATGTGGAGAGCTTCTGAAGTCCCAAAGCTCTTCCGTTAGATGATTTCAGTAGTGTACCTCCTAGTCTTGCCTGTCTGCTGTGAAGGGTGTTCTTTGTGGAGTTATAGTTGTTCAATTTGTTCCAAATTCCAGGAGAGATTTCAAGAGGCTCACCTCACTCTGTCATGTTTATGACGTCATCCTATTACCATACATTTAATTAGCACATTTTTTACATTTGTAAAATATTTAATTTGAAGTGAAATCTCTGAAGGGTTCTAAACTTAAAATATTTTGATTCATGTTTTTCCAAGTTAAAATAGTTTCATTCTGCATAAGAATTTCATAGCTCTATATCAAAGATATTTTACATCTTGCTCCCAAGGTTAATATAAACGTAGAAGTGACCCCTTTCAAGATTTAAGGTTACTGTTTAAAAGCAAAGAGAACACTATGAGTACTTAAAATAACCATTACCTATATATATTTTTTTACCAATTTGAAGATTTTTGTTTATTAGATCATATGTTAAAAAATATGTGGAGGATAATTACTTTTCAAACTTTGGGACATTTCTCATCAGGTTTTCTCAAAATCTCCAGGTAACCTGCCTATGTATACTATTGATTATTACTACTAAAACTTATTTTTCCACATTTAAAAAATAAATATAGCCTAAAGAATGATAACTATTTTGTGATGCCTTAGTGATTTTAAAATAAGAAAACTCATGATAACCAAAATGTGAAAACACAAGTTACAGAAGGGAAGGATGAAATTAGTAAAAAATAAGAAAAAAAATCAATACAACTTATATATATATATATATATATGTATATGTATATGTATATGTATATGTATATGTATATATATATGTGTGTGTATATATATATATATATATATATATATATATATATATATATATATCAGGTGTGCCAACAAATGTAAAAATGTATACACATTTTAAGAAAGGAAAAAAACTGTATTATTTGTCATACTCAATATATACCAATAACAAAAGATGAATACAAATCACATTTGACTTTTGCAATTACAGGAGGTGCTCTAAGTGGTTATCATCAGCGTCCAGACACTTCTGATTTGGCAAAATACTGCTTGAGCAACTTTGACAAAATTGTCCTCCTGTGTATATTTTTTGACATCATATATATGTGTGTGTGTGTGTGTGTATAGTTTATTTTTCAAAAAAAATATTAAGAACTGTTTATATCAAAGAAGACTGAAGAAATATGCGTATCCCAATATATGTAAAAAACATTTATTTTTTAAAAAGTATAGCCAAAATCAAAAGGAAGAAATGTTTGTTACTACTGACTACATATCATTATATATTCAAAATCCACATTAATATAGAGAAATCCATTTGAAAACACCCATAAAAGTTGTTTATTTCAAAAAGAAGCACTTTCAAATGACTAATTTGTATCTATTGAAAACACAATTCTTCTGGAAAGCTGATTTACCACAAGTGTGTACAAAAAAGCTAAAGGAAAAGGAAAATAAAAACATCATTGAGTTTTGTTTTAGCTTTCTTTTTTCACAGTTGGAATTAAGATGCAGAGGATAAATTTCTCCAAAATAGTCATTGAATCAAAACTCCTTGATAGGTTTATATATTTTAATTATTTTCAACAGCACTAATGTCAAATCATAAACAAATATATTCAATATAGTAAGTTATTGAGTAAATTGTGAAATTTCAGACAACCTAAATGTAATGCTGTTACTTATTTGCTATGGGCAGCCCAGTTATTATTATATACATAATCCATACCAAATTTACAGCCAAGGAAATCATGCAACATTTATAGAATAAATTGAAACCAATCCTACTTAACTCATGCTTCTCAAACGTAATATGAAGACCGCACTTTCCTTCACTTCCCTCATCCTGTGGACTAATGTTGTACCTCTTTTCTTCAGATTTCTTTAAATTTTACCCCAGCCCTCCACCATACCCATTAGGTCGTTCTCCTCTTCCTCTGCTACTCAATCAGATACCCACATTTCACCATGATCCTCTTTGGCAAAGGAGGAGATACAGACAGGAAATAAGAAGTTGCTTTAGTAAGCAGAACGGACTTACTCAGATAGTACTGAATGGAATCCAGAGTTAGAGCATTTCCATACTTGTCAGGTACTGTAGAGATCGGTATCATTTTGCTCAGTAGTTATGTATTCTGAAAAAGAAAAAAATAAATAAATAAAAGGATGAAAAAGGAGAATAAGATAGTATACAAGGAAACCCAATGGAAAACTCCATTAGTAGTCCAGGAGAGAGAAGGTTGCTGGCAATGGAGCAAAGGAAGGAAATAAATATATAATTTGGAGGAGGACGCGCAAGTTTATACCAGGTTTGATGTAGATCTGAGTGAGGCGAGTCTTCATGAACTATTCCCTCCTGTTTAATAACTAGCTCTGGTGCCAGTTACTGAGAGAACTGGTCCTAGAGGATGAGTATGTGCAGAAGATGAAGTTTAGTAATAAACAGCACAAAGGCTGTAATGCATGTGGAAGAGAGAGAGTTGTTTTAAGATGAAAAATAATAGATTAAGTTTGTATTTGTATGGGAACATTCAGAAAAGAGAGGATGGGGAAAGAAGGAGAGAGATCAGAGTATTAAGGGAGGAGATAACTGAAATATAGTTATCATAGAGGATGTTATATTTGATGGTGAAAAGAGAGTTAACAAAGATCCATTTAGGCAATTTGGTCCCTTACTCTTGGTCTCCTTCCTTCCCCCTTTGCTCTCTCAACCCCTTCTCTACTGTTTGCTCTTTTCTGTCCAATCTAGCAAGCTTATGGCAATAAGGAAAACAGAAAGGGAATCAGGCTTGAGAGGCAAGAGCTGAAAACTGGGACAACCAAGTCAGGGATAAAACTTAGTTTCACATGATCACAATACACACAAGATAATGAGGTGCTCAGGAAAAAGAAATTAAAACATAATTAAAGTCCTCACAGTTCAAATATAAAAACCCAGGCAATTATTCCATTTCACTATAGCAATTAAAAGTTGTTTTATTTTTCCCATTACTAATATCTTTATGAGTCTGACCTTTGGAAGAAAATACCAAAATGGATTTCTTGTTATTGGTTGGGAACTGAATAGAGTAGGAACTGGTTCTGATACTACAATGATTCTCTTCCTGTGCAAAGACCTCTGTTTTGGTCTTCATTTTTTCTTAGGTAATGGAGCTTCTAGTGAAGGTTATGTTGTTAGTTTAATGTATTATGTACTTTTCATTGTGCATAAATATACCCTGGAGAGCATACTGAAGTTCTAATACCTGTATTGTATTTATATTCATGTTTCTAGAGGTAAAAAATAGAAACAGAAACAGAATGTTTGTGAAAGTAGTAGGAACCCAATCTATCCTTACCTTTTATCAAACTGAATAAAATTCATAACTTATATTCAATTAAGGACACTTTTGAGAATGAAAGAATACTACTATTGATCAGACCTTACCAATTGGTATCACTTGAGGTTCTCCTAGACGAAACAGCTTCTAATCTTTACAGTTACTAGAAAGCATTACAGCATTCCTAAATCTCAAGTCAACACTTTCTGAACAAATTTGATGTGGGGGCTTCAAGTAGAGTTGCCTGATAAAATATAAGAATTCCAATTAAAACTGAATTTCAAATAAACAATAAATACATGTTATATGAGTATGCACCAATCTTGCATAGGCATATTTATACTAAATATGTGTGTGTGTGTGTGTGTGTATATATATATACACACACACACATACATACATACATATACATATACATATATATATATACACAGATGTATAAATATAGATATATGCATATAGATAGATATATAGATATTAGTTGAATATCCGAAATTCAAATTTAACTGGATGTCCTGTTTTTCTTTGCTAAATATGGCAACCTGATTACAAGAAATCTGAAGAAAATGAGTTGGGAACATTTGGTTTGCATTCACATGAAATGGGGAGCAAGAAATGTTCAATGACATTTTGACTAATATTTATAGATATAAGTTACATAGTGAAACGCAAAATTAAAAAAAACACCTCATAATGGTAGAATTTTCCTCATTGAAAATTCAGCTCTTCCATAAGTACTTAACTTGTTTTCTTATGTATTCCCTTTATGATAGATTTTTATTCATTCTAAACACAAATTAGGCTTTAACTATGACCCACAACTCAACAAGGATACTGAATACTTACAAACCATTTTAAATTGATACCCTGGGATATCCCTTTCTAGAGAAATGTGCCTAAATTTCCTAGCCATTGGTGTTTTATCTTGCTGTTTTACTTATTATATTTCTTAGTTATACAGCATAAAGTAGGCAGTATTAATAAAATATTAACACTAACTGTCTGACCCTAATGCTCTAGAATGTGTCATGCCTGAGTAATTTTTGTACGGGTCCCTTGCTGGTCAAAGTAATGAAGGTTCCATATATTCTATAGAGAATATATGAATCACTTTTTAAAACCTGAAAAATGTAGGTATTATAAGGTCAAAACATTGTTCTTTTTTTAAAGAAACTGTTAAATAATAAAAATTTATGCAGTACAAAAAAAAAAGAAAAAAAGAAAAAGCAATCTAGCATTCTTTCCTGAATCTGACATGACAGATATATACCTTCACTAATCATCATTTTATGACTAAACATGGGCAACTAATTCAAAAAAAGATAGTAAGTTAAAAAAAAAATAACAAAAGACAAAGTCGTAAGATTTTTGATATATTTCATCCTATCTACAAATTTCTTCATATCTTAAAAATAATGTACATTTGACCAATTTGAAAGACTTGCTATCTTGACAGCAGACTGTATACATTAATCCAGGTGATTTAACTGTTTCAGTAAGTGTAATCTGAGTGTCCCTATAGTGCCCTGATTCGGCTCTCCCATACTGCAGAATTACAGTGTTCAAACTGCTAAAATTAAGTTAGAATGAACTCAGTCCAATCAAATCTACTTTATTCTACTATAAAAGAAAAATCATTGCTCACAGAGTCTATTTTATGAGAATTGATTTACAAATAACTTCAGATATATCTTTCAGGATTAAATAAAGAGGGCGTGGACAACTATAATTATAAGGAAAGAAACCACATCATTTAATTATTCCCTTACCATTGGATATACTGTATCAAACTACTGCCTTGAACTTTGTATGAAATATATTAATCTTGCATTTCTAATATTGTAACCATGCAAGCATCAATGTATTTAAATTTAGCAAAATATGTTGCATTTATATATATATATATATATATATATATATATATATATATATATATATATATGAATAACAAAGTATATGTTGGAAAAAATATATTGTAGAAAGACATGCTAAAAGCCTGTCATAAAACACATTAAAAAACAAAAGTAATGTGTGTGTACAAGTGTGTGTGTGTGTGTGTGTGTGTGTATGTTAAGCAAAATCTCTTAGATTTGTATTTAAGTAAAAGTATTTAGGATTTTTAAATTAAAATTTATGACTCTGCACTTTAAACAATGGTTTCAATATGCAAAATGTGGTGATCTCAAATGTTTTGAACAAAACAGTGTCTCGCAGAGAATTAAAAGGTTACCTAATGGCATTGTTAATTTTCTATATGAGATTCTTTTTTCTAGTAAAGCTAATCCTTTTCCATCCAAATGTTTTAGACTGCTAGTAGATTACCATGGCATTAAAAAATGAAATGTGAGTTAATGGAGGCCCGTAAATTTGTGCATTAGAAAATCAGCAAGAAAAATCAATTCCAAAGCACACCATAGAAAACATATTTTACTTTATGTCTTAGATTACCACAGAATGTAAATATAAAAAAAAAACTTTGACAATCACTTTTAAAGTAAAATTATTTTATAAAATTACTTGTTTTTAATTTTATACAGTATGAGCATATATGCATAATGCAAAATAATTTGTGGGATTGATGGTTGCACAATATTTGTGACTTGCTTATATCCTTTCTTCCTTCTCTAAAACAAAATTACTTCTCAGATTGCTTCTTCCACAGAAGAATTAGAGATTAACATAAAGCATGCCCTTTAAAGAAAAAATTGTTATTTTCTCTAAATTTCTGAATATTTCTAATGCTAAGGAAACAAAAAATCAGAATATGGAAAACTATCATTTCCATCCATCTGCCAGACCTATAATGCCAGCTGGAATGATATAATTCCTTGTCCAGTTATTAATCTCATTCTTGAATGTGCCTATGTTTTGAATTGACAGCCAAGTGGCTAACAGAGAGGTAAAAATACAGATGTTGGTGGACATTCTAAGTAAAGAAATGGTAATTAAATTTCTTAATTTTCAATTTCACTTTTAGGTACTTTAACATGGTTACTACTCATATATGACATTCTATCTGAAGTGCATCTAGACACTTAATGTTCAAGTTTCAGTTTAGGTAACTTACACTATCACAGATAAACTATCTAGAACCCCATTGGGTTGTCACAGTGAAAAGTAAGCATCCTCAGGAGGAAGGGATGTGTAACCCTATTGACAGGAGGAAAGAATATATGACCTTGTTGAAATGCACACACAGGCTATTCCATAAGAAAGGCAATCTCAGCAGGGGAAAGACTTTACCATGGTTTTATGCAACTTAGGGGAAGTGGACTATAACACTAGTACTCGTTAGATACCTGTTTCACCAAAGGGAGTGGAGAGAGCTGAGGAATCCTTGTAAAGATCACAGGCCAGGGACACAGGCCTATTAAACAACTGATTCAGAATCATATTTGTATATCATAAGTAAACTCATAAATTATAAAAAAAAATAGTTGTAAGTTCTATGAGAAGAGGACAAGGCTTAGTTCCCTCTGTACCTTACTACCGCAGTAACAGAGCTTCAATGTAATAACAGATGATCACAGCTGAAAGAACAGCTGGGTGCATGTACTCTTTAAGTAGGAGTTTTTAGGGGAACAGAAACAAAACAGAGGAGACACAAACAATGATACTATAGAAAATAGAGGCCTCTGACGTCTACAGCTACAGTACTTATGAATCAAAACCCAATTTCTACCCAGATTCACATGAAACCTAACACTAAAGGACTATTTATCTCAGTCCCTATTACCTGATACATCACGTCGAGTTTTCAACAACAAAAAATACAAGTCATGATTATAAACGTACAGTCTGAAGAGATACAGCAAAGATTAGAACCAGATATGGCAGTTACTGTTTCTTTTTATAATTATCACATAAGGAATTTAAAATAACTATGATTAATATGTGCACGATTCTATAGAAAAAAGTTAGACATATATCTCTAAAATGATTGAAAATATGTTCATGCAAAAGCTTGTAAATAAATGTCCACGGCAGCATTATCATAATAAACAAAAAGTGAAACGAGTGTTCAGTCAATGACAGATCACATGGAAGACCGTGGTCCCAAAAGATCATAATGGAGCTGAAGAATTCCTATGGCCTAGTGACTGTCATAACGTAGCTGTCATAAACTTGTAGCTCAACCCATTACTCACTTGTTTGTGGTGATGCTGCTGTGAACAAACCTACTGTACTGCCAGTAATCTAAAAGCATATCACATACAATTATGTACAGCACATAATACTTATAATCATAATAAATGACTTACTACTGATTTATGTATGGACTATACATCATTATTTTACAGTGTACTCTTTCTACTTATAAAATTTTTTTTGCCATAAAACAGTATGCATAGTATGCCATGTTATGCCAGCTGCAGCCTTATACATCTTGTGCTTACAAAGTCTTCACTGTATCATTTTCTTTTGTACCTGATTTAAGCTTCTGCATTTTGTACAGTAACGTGCTATGCAAGCTTGTAGACTAGGAGTAATGGGGAACTCCATATGGACTAGGTGTGTAGCGGGCTATACCATCTAGGTTTGAGTGAGTATACCCTATGATGTTTGCACAAGATGAAGTCACCTAACAAAGCATTTCTCAGAATGCATGCCTATCCTTAAGTGGCACATGACTATATGTTTATTGAATAGGTATGGAATAAGCTATTGTTTACTTTCACAACATCCGTTCTCTCCCTATCCTGTATTAAGTGAATCCCAATTGTGTTTGGTTTTGGAAAGCAATATATCTAGTTATAAATCTACTTCTTTTAGTCTTTCTTACAAATAAAGTTTTCCTTCTTACAAATAAGTTTGTCCAACAGTTTCAACAACAAAACAATAGCATCAGTAAAAGCAAACACAGAAGGAAGTCTCCCAGTGATTTATATGAAAGTTTACTTGTCTGAAATAGATTTCAAGGCTTTTATCTATGTATTTTCCATCCATGTTCTTCCTTTCTGGAACATGACAATAATGACTGGAGCAAGGGCAATCGTCTTAGTTCACTGAAAGGCTAGGAGAATTTCAGGGCCCATTTAAAAGATGAGAAGTGCTAAAATGACATTAACAACTGCCTATGTTCATTTGGATTGTTGTTGGAGAAAAAAACAATACATGCTGAAGAAATTCATTGAATTTAATTCATTACAAAAAAAGATAAGTTAATAGGTTAACACATAAAATTAACATCTTTAAAAAGTAGCAATTAAAAAATACCTCCTCTACATTTTCACTTTTAAGCTTCATATGTAAAAACAAACAACAACAAAAAAAACAACTTAATCACAAGCTCTTCATATGAAACATGTATGCCTATAACCAGGTTAGAGGATGTTGGGTATTACAGATATATTGATTTGATTATATTTAATGTGCCTTCTTCATTAGAGTAGATATTTAAAATGTCAAATTTAGGGGTGGCTGGATGGCTCAGTTGGTTAGAGGGTGAACTCTCAACAACAAGGTTGGAGCTGTTGGGCCCTGGAGAAACACACTATTCCCCAATATTCCCCAATTGAAAAAAGAAATGTCAAATTTAAAATTAGAAATATTTTTGTTGCTAGAGAAGATTGAACACAATAATAAATATCATGTGAAACATGATACATATCACAGTAAAAATAATATGATATATATCATAGAAAATTAGCACTTGAGAAGAAAAAGATTTAAACATTAGTAAAATATGGCAAGGTAATGAAAAAGGAAATGTTATTTTTGTTATTTGGTTTATTTTTAAAGAAAAATTAATTCAAGTTGCTTCTTTTGTCCTGCATATATTTATTAAATACTTAATGTCAATGCTATAAATTAGTTACCACACCACGCCCACCATGCCACATATACACATAGGCATAAAGAGAGAAAATCTCCTGGACAAAGATATTCTGCCTCTAACATTTTTAGTAAGGAGTTCCCTTAAAACAATGACTTTATTTAATAATATAAATTTGTTTTGAGCATATACTCCGTTTGTGCCACTAAAATTAGTTTTTGAGACAGAAAAAAACCGAATATAACAGGTCTTAACATTAAATATAGTGTAATCTTCTGAGGAAGTTTCTGTCTCTTAAACTTTAATGGATTATTTGCCAGAAAATGAATAAGGTAGAGATTACAGATTTGATGGACTATAATATACATTGTAATGATGAGGAGATTTTTTTTGTAACATAGTTATCTTTCATACCCTGTCAGAGACTGATTTGGGACTACTGATTTTTAATTTGCAGATTGGAGAGAAGGAAGGAATTCAGTTATCAAGACGAACATGAAGTAAAATTTTGAAAGCAGGTATCTCTATAAATCAGTATATTAAGATTCTGAAGGAATGGAAAACACTTAGGCATGTTGATGTAATCAAACCTATCTTTTGGGTACTAGGATTTTCTTTTTATCTAAAATTTAACTATCATTAAATATAAATGAGAAAAAGAACATGGAATAGAATATGGATAACCTGAAATAATAGATATTAAAGTTAATTTATTACAGAAAATATGTGAAAATTAGGAGCATGCATTCTATAATTAAGCTTTTAACAAAGTACAAAAATTCTCAGATAAATAGACTCCACATGTTCAAAAATTACACTTAGTAACTGATTTCAGTGCATATATGAATTTCACATTTTTAAAAATATATCAGGAGCAACTAACTTACTAAGACTGAAGTTTCCCAGAGAAAATAAGATTCTAATTAAGATTTCAACATAGAAATTCTACCTGAGTTTCCAGCCTACTGTCCTATGGAATACTGACTCATGAACTCTTATCTGAATATAAGCCCACCCTTCTGAACTGCATATTTTGGATTTGACAACCTGGAAATATATTATATGAGCCTACTCCTTAAACAAACAAGTCAGTCCACACAGAGACGATATAGACAGATAGATAGATGATAGATAGATAGATAGATAGATAGATAGATAGATAGATAGATAGATAGATAGATAGATATAGAAGATATGTGTATAGATAATCAATATTAGCATTAATATAGATATAACCTATTGTCTTATTTTTCTCTGGAGAACCTTGTTTAATATACTTGTATGCACTGATACACATGCATTTCAGTAGTGAAGATTTTTCTGTATTGACAGAATACATAATCACATAAATCCTCTTTTCCTACAACCATAAAAACTTTTTTCTGCACTTCCTTTATTACATTTTCAATTACATCTACTCTCCATTGGACCTACCAATTGTCTCCATTTCTGAGAAAATTTTGCCTTTTTTCTCAATTCTTTATATAGATTGATCTGCTTTTATGAAATAACTTTCCATTTTTGTCATTTCTGAGTTTTTATAAAAAATAAATGTCTGAGTAATTTTCCTCATAAATGTAAATGATTATTTAATGATACTTAATTCAAGGTCTTTGTGAGTGAGCTGACATATTTTGATTTTGATTTTGTTTTTCCTATTTGATTCCTATCAAATGTTTCAAGTTCTGTGCATTACCAGTAAATTGAGGGTCCCAGTCTATGGTTGTCACAGTCAATTCTCTTTGGAGCCTCCCAATGACCCTAAAACCATGAGGAACTTATCTATTTCTTATTGAATCATTACATTGAGGGAGGCTGCACATCAGGGAACCATGACACTTCTCCCCAAAGAAAGGAAACAGAGCTATTACAGAATTTGGAAGGAGAGTGGAGTTTAATTGACATTGAAATGACAGTGTTTTGATAGGTTCAAGCAAAGCAGAGCTGTGAGTAAAAGGGTTAGTTAGCATTAGATATGGACTGCAGATTGGCCCTGGGTCCTGTTTCCTTGGAGACTTTAAAGTTAAGATTGATGTGGAGTGTTGGGGCCAGACAGCTGGTATTTACCTGAGTTGTAAATCAAAACTCCTTGCCTGTGCCAAAGGGATATAGATACTTCAGGCAAGGGGGTAGTTCATTCTTCCTGATATAATTTCAAACAACACAGCTCCAGAGAGTCCAGGATTTTAGATAACAGTGTTCCATAGTGAGTAAGAAAGCAGTAGTCTTCCTCAAAACAGAGAATGTTATGACACTTTATAGTTACAGTGCATCCTACAGGGAAATATTGCTCACTGTCAACTTTGCGTCTGATTTTTCCTGTGTCTTTTATTCCAATATGATGAATGGCAGGGCATAATTTTACTATTCAGGCAATTTTGTACTTTTTTAGGAAGTATCTTAATGTCCTCCCAGGTCTGTTTGTGGAAATACAGAAGAAAGAATGTCTAAATGAAGGAATAATAATATTTTCTAATGTACTTGGCATGTCTGGCTAACATTAGCAACATCTGAAAAACTCATACCTGCAACAAAAATATAAAGCCTTTTATTAAAAAAATTTTAAAGAATATTTATATATATGTGAATATATATACATATATGTATATACAGCTACATATATGTATATATATACATGTGTGTATAGTATATATAACATCTATGTATATAAACAAGGAACTTAAAGCCATTATAAAAAAATACTTGAATTTACTTGAATTTAGCATTAATATAGCATGATATTATAGTGATAGTCAATGACAAATATACAAGAAGGACAGAATTCAGGAAAGATTGGAATGATACTAAACAAGTATTCTTATATTGAATTATTTCACCTATATCATATTAGATAAAGATTAATATAACTATCAAAATCATCATTATGATTTCTAATCATTGCTTATAATTTACTGAATATATGTCTAAACATAATCATAAATTATGTTTAAGTTATTGTCAAATCAAAATGAGAAAGAAATCAATTTACTTACATTTACACTTCAAGAATTAAAAATCTGACAATTTCAAGTATCACAGCAGAAACATATATTTCTGATTGAGTGTAAAATGATGAAAACATGCTGGAAATGTATTTTGTATTATAACTTAAATTTGAATATTCACATATTTGTAGGCCACTCTGTGGCCTACAAATTCAACTCCCAAGAATATGCTTTAAAAAATGGTGATGTGAGGTGAACTTATTGAAATCTTCCCTGGAATTTACAACTTGAACAACTGTAACTCCACAAAGGATTCCCCGCACAGCAGACAGACAAGACTAAGAGATTCCCAACTGAAATCATTTAAAAGTGGGCAAATTGGGCTAGCGGGAAAGGAGAGAAGCAGGAAGTGGGGAGACGTGGGCAGAGGGGGTGCAGAACTTATACCAGAACCCTGAGATCCAAGCTCCCTGCATTCCCAAACTACCACAGCTGCAGGAGAGGGAAGCACTTGATTAGCCCTTATGGCACAATCCCACTTGAGGGATCAGCACATAACATGGCTGACATAACAACACTCAGGGCAGGGGCCTCGGAGCAAAGATTGAAGGAAGAAGGGTGAAAATGGTGGTTTAAGCCCTCACTGCTGAGCAGAGAACAGAAGCCTTAGGCACTGAGCCTAGCCACCCCCTCCTACCCTCCCAGAGCTCACCCTACCCCCACTCACCCGGTGCTAGAAATGGAAAGGTAGCAGTGTCATATAAGAAGAAGAGAATATTTGCAGTTCTGAGAACTGCAGCCCACAGCCACGGACTCACAGCCCAACTAGTCCCAGTGAAGGGCAGGGAGCCAGGAGTGCAGGACTGCTGTGCTGGTGTTTGCTGCCATTGCTCTGGGTCACTTCTCACAAGCCACCCTGCCCCTGTCCCCACCTATCTGGGTGGATCCCTGCAGGAGTAAACAGAGCCACTGAAACACACAGGCTCTGAAACTAGTGCAGGAAGAGCTTTGGAACTTCAGAAGTTCTCCATATCCCCCCACAAAGGCTGTGCCCTGTGACTCAGATGACATGTTCACAGAGGAGAAGCCCACCTTCCAGGGAAACCCCTCCACTCATTATTTGAGGAGCCAGAACAGTGCAGAGAAAATGTAACACTACAGTGTGAGAGAGAATAAAAGGCTACAGTTGGAGAGAAAATAAAACATTCTACCAAAACCTACTGGATAACAAAAGAAAGACCTTTTCCTATCAACCTGATGCAGAACCCACTCCTGTAGATGCCTAGGAAGAGAAATAATAATTCATTAATAGTCATGGATAACCAAGATAACAAGACAGCTCAGAAAGGAAATGAAAACTCTCGAGAAAATGAACTTAAAGACACAGAAATATGACAGAGAATTCAAGATTGCAGTTCTTAAAAAACTCAACAAGATGCAAGAAAACACAGATAGGTAGTTTAATGAACTCAAAAACACAATCAAAGAACAAAGTGAACATTTTACCAAAGAGATTGAAATTTTAAAACAGAACCAAATAAAATTTCTGGAGATTAAGAACGCAATAAAAGAAATGAAGGATGAAATAGCCAGTTTAGGTAATAGAGTTGACCAGATGGAGGAAAGAATCAATGACATCGAAGATAGAAATCTGGAAATGACACAGATGGAAGAATAGAGAGATTAAAATAAATGAAAGAATTCTACAAGAACTTTCTGACTGCATCAGAAAGAGTAATATAAACATCAGGCAAGATAAAGAAATAAAAGGCATCCAAATTGGGGATGAAAAAGTTAAATTGTCATTTTTTGTAGAAACCTTAAAGACTCCATCAAAAAGCTATTAGAAACAATAAATGAATACAATAAAACTGCTGGTTACAAAATCAGCTTACAAAAGTCCATTGCATTTCTATATTCTAATGATGAAATCTCAGAAAAAGAAAAAAAATCACTTTGCAATTGCAAGAAAAAGAATGAAATATGTAGGAATAAAATACCAACATTTGTACTTTCAATTCCCTCTACTCAGAATAATGGTCATCCAGATTATCTGTCTGGCTTAATTCCTCACTTCTTTTAGGTTTCTCCTCTGTTGTCACTTCATTAAGAGGTATCTGTAACAATTCTAATATTTTCACCACTTGCTATATGTCTGCTCCCCTATATATGTATGTATGTGTGTGTGTGTGTGTATATATATATATATATATATATATATATGTATGTATTTTTTTTAATATGAATAGTTTAATGATTACTAGAGGGTAAGATGGGAGAGAAGTGGTAGATGAAGGTAAAAGGGATCAGATATACTGGGTAGTGAACACACAAGGTAATATATAGATGATATAATACAAAATTGTACACTTGAAACCTATGTAACTTTACTAACAATTGTTAGTAAATTGTTACTTTACTAACAATTGTCATTAATTAATTTAATTAAATATGAATTATCTCTACTCATGCTATATTATTTATTTGCTACTGCTTTTTTTTTTCTATTCATTGTTATATCTCCAGAACATAGTTACACACAAATGAGGTATTTAATATATTCTTGTTGAATAAATTAAATGAATAATGAATGAATGGATGAATTAAAAACATTAAGCAAATATAGAAGGCACAAAGATAGAATAACTACAATAACTGTTAAATAATATGATATGCAAAAGGAGTTGATAGAAATTAAAAATTACTACAGGGAAAATAAAAACCCAATAGAAGAATTAAAATTCCCTTTTTTGGCAAGATAAATAAAACCAATAAGGTGAAAAAGCAAATGGGAGCAACATATACACAAACTAGATAATAGGTAGATGATAATAGGTAGATAGACGATGGATAGATTGATATAGATAGATAGACAATAAAAAGACAGACTAACTGAAGAAGAGAAAAAAGTTGAATTGAAGAGTAAAGATAATGGACCTTCTCAAGATAAATGTCAGGAATATGGATAATAAACAATTTACTATCCCTTGAGATAGTAAAGGAAGATAATGATATTTTTTTCTTCAAAGCAGTAAGTAATATTGCCTAGACAATCACCAAAAATGCAAGTGCAATGAAAATGACTTTATATTATTTATAATATATGTAATAAAATATTGTTTTCATTAAATGTAAATAGCTATAATGTGCCAATTATAAAAGTATAAGAAAATGGCAAATACACACTAGAATGCACAGAAAGGAAAATATAAATGATTATCAATTGAAAAGATGAACAGTGTCAAGTACAATTGCATACAACACAAAAATGTTTTAAAATATTTTTTGTCAGTATGAGTTGTAAATATCTAAATATTTTCTAGAATACTGTGTTTTTGAGTGTCTATAGTTTGGAATTCTTACACACTTGGTGAGAGGGTAAATTGACAAATAATCAATCACACTCTTTAAGGAGTAGCACATTTAATGAAATTAGAGAAAAAATTCTCTAGATGCAGACTATGCAGACAATAAAAATGGGAGTATTTAATGAAACATTTTACCTTAATGCTCTTAAACAACAGTTCGAAAGAGTTTTAGAAAAAATGTATCTTCAAATATTTATTAAAAAGCAGGAAAAATCATGAAATGTCAAATCATTTTTTAAAATAACAAGACAAAAACACTATAAAGAATCCACCATGTTCAAGTCAGTTTTATAAGCTAATTAAAGCAGACTTTTAAGAGGACATAATTATACTATTGTCACTGTACAAAAATGATTTTTCAAATATTAAACTTAATAAAATCAAATATTGAAATACATATACATTTAAATACATAAATATAATTATAAATTTTTTTCATGCATAAGTGGATATTGTAATTGATCAAACCTGTCCTCCTTAACCTTTCAAACTAGGTGTTCATAAATCAGCACATAAGCACATTGATCACTACAAATGGCAAATGATTTTTATATTAAAAATATAAAGTCATAAATAAATATGAAAGATAGTTATAAAATTTTGCTTTTATTTTATAGACCCATTATTCTGTATCTTTGACATATACCTGACTTATTAATATAACTAAACATTTTTATGACAAAGTAAAAAATAGTAGGCTAAGAATTTCACATTTTTTTGTTGCTGATCAATATTCCATTTACAAAACAAATTTTTCTTAAACTTATTTTGAAATAGTAAAGGTCCATTATGCTAATATGTTGTTAAATATATTAAATATTATATATAATACATTACAATGTGCATAACTTGTTCAGTTTTAATTGTATACAAATTAATTTTAGTTAATAAAATATTCATCAATATGAGAATGTCTCCTTTATGGCTGATTGTTTTAAAAATACATCAAGGAAAATTTATTGATATTGATTTCAGATGCTAGATATCATATATATCCACTTTATTATTATTTATATAAAAACGACTTACCACATATATTTCTACCAATTTAAGTGGCTAAAATAGCTTTTTTATAACAATCCCCGGGTCCATATTTTGCCCTGACCTCTGCTAATCTCTCCCTGTGGTGAACTGTAACTGCAGAAGGATTATTGGCATGCTTCCCGTGTTTGACCCTTGACCCATCTATTGTTTATGGGAATTAAGTTTCCAAACTGTATTTCCTAGGCAGTAAAGAAAAAATTGGAAACAACTCCTTTCTAATGAAACTATAACACAAAACAAGTATGAAAACAGGGATTACTCTGTGAAAGAAAAATGACTCAAACAGCAAGGAAAATAAAACTGTTAATCAAGCACCTGTAGTCTTACCTCATGCTTCAGTGCTTTGAGACATGACCATGTCTTATCTTCACATATTAAGAACTCTATATTCATAATATGTATGAACTAGTTGTTTTATTAATCAGGTTTCCTTTAACAGATGACCTGAAGTAAATTTTTCCAGGATAACCTAATTTTCCCTTATATCCAACTATTTACTATTAAGCATTTTCTAAACAATATTTTACTAAACAATGTATTTGTAATGATTCCCTAATTCCAAGCAAAGTCAGGCTCACATAAAAATACACATCCCAACACATGCACATAACTGAATGTATGCAATCATACCATTTTCCAATATGGTCAAATTATACTCATTCTTAAAATCCCATGGAAAAATCATTTTTGTTTGACTGTTCTTTTAAAACTCATATTTCTATCCATTAAGTCTAGGTTGCTTTGTTCTCCTTTTACAGGATCTACTGGGATAACCCTTTGAATGCATTTGTTCTCCAGTTAGTTGTGTTAGCTTTTATTTCTGTAACCTGACAAATAGTGCATGGTATGTATTAATGTCCCTTAAATGTGTTGAACAAATATATCTAACTCCTTGTATGTAAATTCATGTTATAATAAAGGAACAAAAATATATCATCTAATAGCATTGTGAGACAATATAAATTAGACAATTGGCCTAGGCTAAGGAATTCAAAAACAAGGTGAAGCATGATGGGAAATATTTATGGGTGCTACATTTTTGAATTGCATTAAGAAAATAAACTTTGATTATACAAGAGACAAGTATTCCAAGTATACTGCCAAGGAGATTTGGGAAGTATTAATAAATGGAAGTGCATATGAAGTTTCGAATTTTAAGATGATAGATTCCCTTTCAAAATGTGAAGATAAACTTGAGGACTTTAAAATATCCAATTAATAGCAGTTATAACAGTAAATCTATGCATTATCTCACTAACGTTAGCTGAGAAAAGTAAAGCAGGGTGACAACAGTGGGAATGGTAAAGAAAGGATCTCCAAAATTTGAACTGAGTAGGAAATATGTGTCATTTGAGTCAAAATACTACACACTTTCTTTATTCTAGCAAATGTTCAAATTTAATTTATTAACATATATTTCTAGGCATAAGCATTAGGATTTCAACAGAATTTTCAAGGAAAATAAAAAAATGAAAAGAACCATATAAAAAATAACTAACAAAACACCACAGCTGTGCAATAAATTATTTAATTTTACTTTTAAAAATAGATTTCCATACTCCGGTAAAACGGAGTCTATACATAACTTCCTGGACAAATATCTGAAAATATCAGTTTGTAAGACACTCCAGATCAAGGACAGCAGTGCTTGAAAGATGGGAAATAAGTGAAATGGGCACTAAGATTTTCCCAGTTTACAGATTGAGAGTTTACAGGGCACGACCTAGGGAAAAGGGACCAAGTACGGTCTTGAGTTCAAGAAACTGAGTTGAGAACCGAGGGATAACAAGGAAGCTAGAGCTCTCAGTACAGAGTCCATAGAGGATAGATCAGCACAACAGAAAACTGAAGATTCACTAGGTCCCCTGAGCACATGCACATGAGGTAACTAACTACCTGGCATTATTCTAAAAAGTGCATATTATCTTTGAGGACTTTGTTTTTTTAAAACAATATCTTTACATTAAAATTAATCAAGGTTCTTCCCTATAACTGTAATTCACATATTTCTATTATTATCTTATACACAGTATATTATTCTGTATGTCTTTTATTTTCCCCTGTTATCTATGCATCATTTAGAGTTTTGTAGCTTCCTCAAATAATTTAATATATTGGAATGTTTAAATCCAATACAATTCTATGAATTAACAAAAGACATTCATTTAACAATAACTGGTAATTCATTTAACAATAATCGGTTATATATATATTTAAATTCCCAATATTTAAGAATTGGTTACTCTAGAATTTTGTTAAGATGTATATTGAACATCAATTTAAACACAATATATGAATATAATATACACCACACTACTTGATAACTGAATAATCTTCGGAAGGTAAGCCTGTTTCCTCAGTTAGAAGTACATATGATGAAAGAAATTACTGCCTAGGATTATCATGAGGAATAACAGACATAATTTAGGATCAAAGTCAAGTAAAATATTATCTGTTAATTGTAAGTTAGTGAGAATCTTCACAATATGTCTTTAAATATCCATATCTTGATCAATGTTTTACTTTGTATCCTATCCTTTGGAAGACATATAGAAGTAAAAGACATGCTTTTTCACTTTCTAGTGCCTGAAGCTTTTTCAGGACTCAAGTCTACACTGCACAAATACATTCAAATCTGCCAATAAACATCTTAGCTACAGTTTGACTAGGCTATTTATCTCAATTCTTCCTCAGGTCAGGTTATTACTCTAAATACATACTTGACTGTAGAGGAAGGCATCAACATCTCCTGGGAGCCACCTGATTTTTGAAAAGACCCTTCCCTTCTCTCCTACATTTAACCTTTCATGCTCAGTGGTTCAATTTTTATCTTACCATTTGTCTTCCAAAGTCACATTGAGTACCTGCCCTGTTCTCTATTTGAGCCCCAAAGGTCACTGATACAGACTCTGAGGCAACAAGGAATGGCTTTATGATAATGGTATTACTCTTCTCCAGACAGACAAAACATACCTTTAATAAAAATATTTTCCTCTCTTTCATTTATCTTAAGAGGCTCTTATTCCTCTGATTCTTTTCTTGTCATTTTCCTGAGTTGCAGACTTAGTAAACTAAAACTAAATTTTGCTAATATTACATGCAAAATTCACAGATATTAAGCAACTTTGAACAAGAAAATATACATAGAAATTAGTTATTTTAATTTTGAGCCTCCAACAAATGTTATTTTAAAAAATATTTTTATCATTGGAAATGTTTATACCTAGATGTTTACTATTATCCACTGAAAACAAGAGATGGTGGGTTGCATTGAAAAAATAGTCCACTTTTTTTGCCATAAGAGAGAACTTTTATAAATGTATCCAACATCTATCAGAATCTAGTGATTTCTAAGGCCATAATGAAAATAACTGAAAACATATGTGCTATTTACTAGTGTCAGTCACCAATTTAGTTTACATTTATCATTTTTAAAAATCTTCATGATAAAACTGAGAAGCAGGGATTATTATTATTCCATTTTACTAGGAGGAAACTCCCTGCTTAGGAATGCGTTCTTTCCCCTGGAGACCCGGCACGGGTCAGAAACATTATTTGACCTGGTGCAGTTTACTTGGTGCTGTGCACTGACACTTATGCTCTATTCACTGACTTGCGTTTTTGGTTTTCTCTGAACAAAATCAAGATAATTTTTAAAACATAATATAGACAAAAGCCAGACAGAATTAAAAAAATAAATAAATAATAAAAAATTGATTTTGTTAAATGTCAATATTTATACAAATCGGTAAAATGTATGTTCATGTCCCTTTTTTCTTTTTTCAAATAGAATCCTAATGTATTTGCTAGTATTTTGAAATCCATAATATAATTATTAGATTTATATGTACGAAGTTGAAGATAATTTCCTTTTTTCACATAAGAAACTTCAATGTCATTTTTTTATCATTATGAAAATGAAAATCATTTTTGTTCCCACTTATATTTTAGGTAAAAGTGAAAAGCAGGAAGAGTTTACTGTGAAATAAGAATATGTTTAGTACTTTCTAGATTGATATGGCATTCTAAGAAACTATTATATATTATTAGGTTGTGGGATAAAAACTATAACAAGCACCAAACAACAATGTAGTATATAATTTATTGCCATGTAGCAACACATATAAGTGCACAATATTACAGTAAAAACCTTCACTGCTTATCAACTGAGAAGAATTTAAATAGGAAGAGGACTGTTCTGATAGCCACAGGAGTTACAGAAAACTACAGAATGTTGAGTGCAAACTGCATTTTGAAAGAACATTTGGATTAAAGGACTGACGATCACATCCAGCGCACAGATAAACAGGAATTCAAGGGAAGAGTGACCCTAGACTGAAGTATAATAGACAAGTCAGACTCAAAAGGAGGAATCCTTTCAGAAGCAGTGAAAATAAATTCTGGCCTGTTTGAAGAGTGTGGAATAATGGAGAATGCTGAACTCCTGGCAGAAGAGTTAATAACAGGAAACAACAAGAAGCAATTGCCAATACAGGTTATGTAGTCTTTTTACAACTTCAATTCACAGTAAGCTGGCATAGGTTCAAATCATACATCTGTCATACAGTAGCTAAATAATGTTAGACAATGTACTCAACTACAGCACGCTTTGCAGACATAATACTACTAAATCCATGGATGTTTTCAGAACTTTGAATTAGATAATATGAGATGTTTAAATAGTAAACAAGTTGCAGTTATTATAATATATTTTATTCAAAGTTCCATGGAACTCGTGTTTTTAAAAAGACATTTGAAATGTCTCAAAGTCTTCTCTGTCTCTCTCTCTCTGTCTGTCTTCATCTCCTCTCTATCATTCCTTCTGTCAAGAAACACCTGGGGAGGACTCATGCTAATAACACAAAAACCCCAGTTGTGTTCTGCTTGACGTAATAGGCAACTGCCTTCTGATATTACTTCTACCAATATTTGGCTTTTATGAAAAAATTTCAAATTCATGACCAACACTGAGGATTTGGTAGATTGATAAAGAGATATAATATGCTTTTTATGGGTTTTTTAATAAATTATGTTAATTTTCCAAAAATAGTCACCTTTTCTCTAGATATCTATTCACCTTGAAAATGATAACCAAATCATTTTGTCAGTATCAATAGTCTTTTTCTTACTCTTAAAACTTGACATGCTGATTTTAAAAATTATATAGGCATGCAAAGTTCTAAGTATATCTAAAAACAATCATGGAGAAATAGAACAAAATGAGAGGTGTTGCTTTGCCAGAAATAGTTTGATTATAAAACTATGATTAATTAAGAGATCATGGTATTTGTGCAAGACTAGATAAATAGACCAAACAGAGGAAACTGTGAATCCCAAATCAGAAATCCATGCTGTCCTACAATATATTATAAAAACATGCTTGTAGAACAATAAGAGAAAATATGTCATTTTTAAAATGGTTGTTAAGTTGATTTGACAGTCATACCAGGAAAGAAAAAAAAGTGTGGTGTCACATATCATAGGATACATACAAAATCAATCTCTGGAGGACTGCATATCTAAATTTGAAAGCTGAGCAATAAATTTCCCAGAATATATTTTTAAAATGCCTCCATGACCTTGGGTATAAAAAGACACATTTGCCAAGTCATAGAAAAAGAAATTAAAATAAACAATTCATAAATTAGATTACATTAAAATCAAGATGCAGTTAAGAGAATGAAAAGAAGTCTAATATAAGCTAATTTGGGAGATTACATTTGTAAAATATAAAACTGACAAAAAGCTAATTTTCAGGATATAAATAACACTCAGAATGTCACTTTTCTTAATTGTGACACTCAGAATTCATACTTCAAACAGGAAACTGTGTGTAATATGAAAATTGATAATATTTATATAGCAAAATTAAGACTTTATGAAGAATAAACTCTCTGCATAAAATAATGCCCAAATATACAAAATACGTTATTTCTAAAACACATGAAATTAAGTTTTAATGTATAGAAAATATGAAGATTCCCACACATCTATGTGAGAAACACAGAGAATCTAAAAGACAAGCATTGCCTATGCAAAGACATTTTACAGAAAAAAAATAATCTGAAGTCCAATAAATACAATTTAAGAAAGATGAGATAATCAGTAACCAAGTAGATAAATGTAAATCAATAATTTACCATTTTCACTACTCAGTTAAAAAGAATCACCCTGGAGGGTGATGATTTGGAATTAACTTTTTTGGACTATGATGCTATACATACTTACTCTCATACACTCTTGGTGCGAATTGTAATTGTCATGGTCATTTTAAAGAATAGTATTGAAGTAAATCCAACATTGATGCTTCTTGAGCTACACAGAAGTAGACTTAATTAAATCTAGGAAAATAACCCTGATACTTATGTACAAATTGAGATATGTTGGTTGGGGCTTTGTATAGATAATTAGAATAATATATTATCAAGCTATTGGAATTTAATGGCTTCATTTACAGGGCCACAAATGGAAACGGGAAATTTTGGATACTACATTCCTTGTAATAGTGGAATGAAAGGAATTTGGTGCAGATTATGTTTTACAAAGAAATAGAGATTATTAAGAGCAATACTGGTTTTCTCATTTGACTCCCAAGGAAGATGGTTCTATCAGAGGAAATATTAGAATTTAAGAAGGGATATATTCTTCCTTCAAGAGTAAAAGGCTATAATTTAGACAACATTAATGTTAAAAACTATTTTGCCCTCTATGTTTGTCTTTCCAGCTTGGTAATTGAATCTTCATTTTGAAAGATTTTAAATTTTCTGATGCCCACCGTGGAAATGACAGCACCAGAAGTATAACTAACATATACCTGTGTTTCTTCTTAATAAACTCCGTAACATATTATTAACTCCAACATACATAAGCTGGAATCATGAAACAGGATTACTCTTTGTCCTCAGGTAGAGTTTCAGAAATTTTTTCAGGTGTAAACATGGGTTTTAACAATTTCCATTTATGTGAGGAAAACTTATCACCCATAGTACAAGTTAATGTATCAAAAATGCCAGCTTTTTTTTCAAATACATAGAGGTTTTTTTTAAAATTATTATTGTATTATTAATCTATTCAGTTGCTAAAATATATGCAGTATTTCTGAAGATACACTTCTATCCAACTCTGCCTGGGTAGGCTCCCAGTCACATTTTTTTTTTTAATATGTTTAATCTCATCAGTTCCTCCATCTTTCTTTTTTTGACAGTCTAATGATATTGTTACAACGTACACAATCACATTATATATTGAAAAAAAAGAATAGCACATAGCCAACTTTGTCTAAAGAGAAGAATTCAAACACTGTGCAATTTCTTAGAGAACTCTGCCAAAATGAACCTTTCTGGAGATTTCTCTGTGAAACATGACTTCGGGGAGTGGAAACTTTGATTTGTATACCAGTAGCTGATGATGAGAATGGTTAAAACCGCACACTTTCTGCGCAATGAGCTGTGATTTTCTGTGAACTGATGACTGCTCTTTGCCTGGCAGCTCTGCTTCTTTTAAAATCAGTTCTATCAAAGTAAACTCAATTTGTTGCCTTAGTAGATTTCCTTCACTTATAACCAAGAAAGCAAAGTGAAATCTTTGTATTTGTGTGTTCATTTTTGCAACCAGGGCTTGTGAAAGATTGACATGGGGCTTCTATCAAGCAAAAACATGTTCTTTCTATTTCTTTCTCTTTTCCCTCCCTTCCTTCCTTTCTCTCTCCCTCCCTCCCTTTTGTCCTTCTTCTCTTCCTCCCTCCTTCCCTTCCTCCTTCTTGT
The DNA here is from genome assembly GCF_057876585.1 of Rhinolophus sinicus. NCBI lineage: Eukaryota > Metazoa > Chordata > Mammalia > Chiroptera > Rhinolophidae > Rhinolophus > Rhinolophus sinicus. The sequence goes on from NC_142516.1 coordinate 161,063,231, forward strand.
CCTTCTTTCTTTCCTTCCAATTGTTTTTTTTTCTTTCTTTTTATTTTCTCTCTCTGTCTCTCTCTCTGTCTCTCTCTCTCTGTCTCTCTCTCTCTGCCTCTCTCTCTCTCTCTCTCTCTCTGTCTCTCTCTCTGTCTCTCTCTCTCATTTTAGACTGAAGGGCTCAATTCTTTGAAAAGCTTAGTTCAAACTTACAGGCATCCAAGAGATCTCTAAGATCTAAAGATACCTTTCTTCAGAAGTGAGAGGAGATCTTTCCTTGTTGGCATCTGCCCCTTGTAAGCCACTGATATTCCTGAACATTTGTCTAGAAATGCAGCATAGAACAGACCTCAACCTGCACTAGGGACTTCATAACCTTAGACTAATCATGATTGTAGCCATCCAGCACAAAACAACAGCAGCAAAAGACAATATTTAGCAATTTTAAACAATTTAAAGCCAGGGAAGAGTTGCAAGAATGTTTCCTATTGCATCTAGAATGAAAAAGTTAACTATTTTATATGTGGAGCCACTTTAAAAACAAATAATTCTATAACTTTCAAGTATATGAACATTATAGGAAATACTAATTTTGTAAGAAAAATATATGAATATAGACATTCATTTATCAGACTCCATTGGTTGCAATATATACACTCCCTTAGAAAGCTTTAAAATTAAATTATTGGGTAGATACAGGGTAGTTTATAGAATTGAGTTTTTTACTTTTTCTTTTTTTATGAACACAGTGATAATGAATAAATACCTCTGACTGGCTAGAACTGGAGAATGTATAGGAAGCAATAGTAAGTACTATTTGAAGTAATTCTTTTTTTAAAATTTATTGTTCAATCACAGTTGACATAGAATATTATATTAGTTTCAGATGTTTAGATGCAAGATGTGGACAGCAGAGGTTAAGTGCAGTACAAAGGCTCAAATGTTAGCAGGACTATCAATGGTTTCTGGAAAGGGCAGGGATTCCATTAAGCAGGGAAAATTCTTCTTTCACTCCTGAAGAAAGGCGTCCTTAGCTTATGGAGATCTCTGGGGCATCTACATGTCTTGAACTAATCTTTCCAAAGAATTGGGCTCTCCACTCCTCCTGGGTGTTTGGTGACCAGTTAGGAGAATAACACAATGGAAGAGACAGCAAGTAAGACATATGCAGAAGCAATCAGAATGCTGGGGCAAGCGAGGAGCATCTTTATTTTAGTGAAGAAAAAAAGAAAGAAAAAAGAAAAAAACCTGAACACTCAGAAATGAGTCATTAGCCCAAAAGCATTCAGCTAGTTAAGAGTCTCAATTCTTATCCTTTTTCTGCTTGCTCTATGGGCTTTGTTTGTCACTGGAGATAGAAATTCAAATAGTTCCCTCATTTCTTTTAGTTGCTGTTAAAAGTAGTGGTTTGAAACATAGAGACCACAAATTTAGGTGTGCAAGTAGTATTTATTTTTGGGAGGGGGAATACAAAAACAAAAACACCTTTCAACATGTTTAAATTGAATTTAAAAAGAAGTGAGAAGGATACAAAGAGGAAGAAATAAAAAATGTAAGCAAGCTTTAACATTCAAGAGTCTGGGAGGTGAGTTTTATGGGAGGCCTACAATCCTCAGCAGTGATAAATTTATATTTTATGTCAAGTATAAATGCATGCACAGGTAATGAACAAGGATAACTGTCACAGGGATTGAGCCATTTCTGTAATATGAATAGTCAGGCAGATAAATTTATTCTCCCACTGAACACAACTAAAACTGCTGGATGAAAAAGATTTAAAGCATAAATACACAAAAGAAACAAATCAAAAACAATAACTGCAATAACTAAAGATAACACTTTTGTATTAAAGAGCTGACAAGCTAATGTAGATTAATAAGTATTTCAAAAATCTAAACAAAGATACAGAAATATAGATAGAACCCTAAAGCTGATTTCAAACAGGGAGAATTTGACAACCTGACTGAACTTTACAAGGGAAACAAAGGGCACTGCCTTCAGCACCTAGCGCAGAGAATTAAATAGGAAATCCTCCCGCCATAAAACTGGGACCAAGGGACTACATTCTCAGTTTAAAATAACCCAGAAGTAAACAATCCCCACTCCCGTAGGTCCAGTAAACTACAAGAGGAATTGCATTATTTCACACTATGTATTGGAGAAGCAAAAACAAAAATCATGCCTGAGAAATTGTAATGACTAGTCTGGCTTCAAAACGATTTATGGTACATATTCATAGTAATTAGATAAATTCAAAAAAGCCTCAGTCAAGAATTAAGTTTAAAGAGATCATGATCTGCTAGTGGCTGAGATGCAAACAGGAGAGAAAGTGAATCACCTCTGGAAACATGTACTCATACATATTCCCAAATTATATCTTTATGACAATGTTGATCTCAATATGTCTGTGAAGGAAAGAGGTCTGGGGTTTCCTATTCTACCATTTTGCTGACATCATTCTGTTATTTGTTTTGTTGGGGGGAGTTGGGACACCCATTGATTATTCTTCATAATATTTTATTCTATGAATATTCCCTAAGAAGGGCTCACTGTGCCTAAATTGTGGTGAAAATAATACGGAATACGGTTTGTGCTGACCAGCAGCTTTCCTTATGAAAGACTAGAATTGTGGTGTATGCTAGGTAGAGAATTACTTATGATCCATCCCCCCATAAAAAAAAAAAAAAAAAAAAAAAAAGAAAAAAAAAAAACTTGAGGATTTTGTCAATATAAACTGTTATGCTATTCTTCCACAACAATTTTCCATGTTTTTCCCCTCACAGTTAATTGCATATATTATTATGAAGAATGCATATTATTTGAATCAAGATTCCCTTAGAAATTTCTCCTTTTGCAAGTAATTTTCATAAATCCATTTTACCATGGCATTCTTTAGTTCTTATACTCAAATTTGAGGGTTATAAAACCAAACAAGATAAAAGAATGGGACATACTGGCTTAAAAAGGGAATGCTGGCTGCTTCTTTGGATTAAATTGCTCCAATAAAGAATGAATTGGCACTTTATAGTCATTTAATTAGGAAAAGAGTATTTCAATTTTACTACTTATATCACAACTTAGAAAATAGTGACTTTAATGGTTCTGCTCACTTAATTATGTCAACAATTAAAACATTGTTAAACATTAAGCTATAACTCCCCTTGTTGAGTTTGATTCATTTTACTGGTCTACTTGTATTTCAATTGATTCCATTATAAATCTGGATAAAAGTAATGTTATAATGAAGCAAAATAATAGGGACACTGTTTTTGACTGAATAGTCTATGACTTAGTTTAGAAACAAGAGTAAATATAAAATGTAGCCTGTAATTTAAATATACCTATTGAATTCTACTGATGCTAGCTATATCACCTTTTGATGATTCTAAATCATTACACTAAACGTGGTCTTTGTTTTCAGATGGTCATCATTTGAGTTCTGTGTCTGGCATTTATGAGCACAATGCCCTGAGGTATTTCTTAGTCTCTTTAAATCACAATATCATCATTATTAAAGAGAGGATTTGTTACATAACAAGAGCTACTGTTTAAAATTGTGTTCCAGAATGAGATTAAAACACATTAATTAGATAAAACCCATAAAGTGCTTATGACCAACAAATTCGTTATTCAATAAAAGTTAAGCCTAATTATGTTATTACTTTTTTCTTCCACCTTTACCATTATTTGTCAGTTCTCTTGCATCCAGGATCACTGTCTTCCTATCAGCTACTAAATGAGGGGTTTTCCCGATACTTGGTCTTCTTTGGTTCTCACTGTGCATCCTTTCCCTTGGAAATCTGAATCTCTCTATATTTAGGATGGACCCAAACACAAATTTTAGTATATATCACACCTCCACACATGACCTTGTATTTCTAAATAATTAAGTAATATAATTACATGGATATTATAAAACTACATAACATTGGTTTATGAAATGAATAAGAATATTTCAATGAACATCAAATTGTATCTCTTGATAAATATTGGTTTTAGTCTGTTTATAACCTAATGAGTTTGAACTACAAGGTGGGATACCCAGGCAGAACACCAGAGAGAAGCATTTGCTAGAGATATGCATTTTTCAGATATCTACATAAAAAATGGTATCAAAAACCTTGAAAGCATATGAGAAAACCTACAGCTTTGTATCATCAATACAGAGATACCACAACAAAACAAACAAAAAACAAAGCTTGCAGACAACTTTTACTGCAATATTTAATGGGAAGTAGAGTTGCTCATGCAGGTGTTGAGGAATACACCTCAGTATTCCTCAGTATTGGAATATTATGAATGCCCAGAGAAGAAAATATTTAAAAGATAACAAAATTATTATCTTGGGCAAATCCAGTGAAAATTAAGTATATAAGGTGGATAGACATTTGTATGATTATGTAATTAGAAAATATTTAGCAATGATGATAATAGAAACTTGGTCATTTTCAGACTTTTTTTCTTTCAATCTCTTCACATTAGATCCAATCTTAAATCTATTCAAATTGTGTCATTCCATCTTGTTAAATGTTCAATGATTTCTGATTTCATAGAGAATGATGTACAAATCCCTCAGTATAACATTAAATTCCTTCCATGAGTTCACTATCACCTATTTTCCCAGCCTCACTTCCTTTTAAATACCTCCATATTCTACCTCCACCATCCCACTAACTTTTCTATCCAATCAACCTCTCACTGGACTAATCCCTCATCTGTGAATGTGCCCTGATAGTCTTGGGACTGACTAGTAACCAGTTCAAATGCTACCGATGTGGATGCCTGAATTTTAACTTTTTTAATCTTTGATTCATACAATGAAGAAAATAATATGTAATTCCCATCACAGTGAATATCTCAAGGAGAATAAATGAACTGCAAATTCATTACAAAAAACTAATGCAGATCCATCCCTTTAAAATATCACATGGTATCCTAAGGGTTAAACTGAGGTCTTTAAAAATTAAAGGAAAATAAGAAAGGTATATTTAAATATTTAACAAGTTAAATTTAGCATGGGATTTTACTCAAAATATTTCATTTGAAGCATATCGTTTCTTCTTTCCATATGCACTTTGGATATATATAGTATACGAACATTGAGTTAATTAAACAGATTATTTTGAGCAGCTGAGTCATAAACTATTTGAGAAGAAAAATGAGCAGTAGACAGTTTGCTATATCAAACTATGTAAATCAACTTCAAAATGTTTCTCTTTGAGAGTTCTCCCAATTTTTTTTCCAAAGCTATAAGGTAAATTGATATAATTAATGTTAAGAAAGATACATCATTCACTATTCCTACTAACTAAATGATCATATCTCTTACCAAGAACTTCCAAGCAAGGCAAACATAAGATGTTGGAGAAAGCAAAGAATTTGAGAAACTATTGTCCTATTGTCCCTGAAAAATCCAAGGAAATTATCCTCTTCAAGAGGATACTTGAAGAATTCACAACATTTTCTAGCTGACCCAGTGCTTTATTTCATTCCAGAGAAAGAAGCATAGATACAACAAGACAGCAGTCAAACAGTAGTCTGACTCTTGCTAAGTGATCCTCGTTCCATCTATGACCAGCATTAGTGGAAAAAAAAAAGAGAAAATACAGCAACAATAGGATATTATGCCAGCATTTACTCTTTGTAAAATATTGTATTCAAATACATTTTCTGGCCAGTTTTGAACCAGTTTATTGATGCATTATTTGTATTTGCTTTATAGAAATTCACTTTAATTCTTTCATATTGGAAATTTGCATTTTAGTCATTGTTTATGAAGTAGTATCATTATTTACAGAAACACAATTCAGGTGGATATTTTTCTATAAGACATACCTTGTATGAGATTCCATTTTCCAAAATACTTGTCAGGATTGCCTATTTGCTATCATTGATGCACATGTTCAGTATTTAAATGATTAATTGAAAATTACTAAATGTTCATAAATTAAGTAATATTTTATAAAATGTTATTTTCCCTTTTGTCTTGTTCCCTGTTGAAACTCATGAGTTGGCATATATGTCTACTTAAACTTTGTGTTAAATAAATAGAACTATAAGGCATACCACCTCCACTTGGTGTACAAAGCTAAGTTCTGTTAAATCAAACAAAATAAAATTAAATGGTTCTTCAGTTACCATTCTCCAAGGAAGTTTGTTCTGTGCCTTTTATTCACATTAAAGTCTAACTGAAAGCATACACACACACACACACACACGTACAATTAATCTTGTTCAAAAAGGAAATGATAAATTTCATATTCTTTTGATAGAATACAAAGATCAACTAAATTGAAGAAACATTGCATGATGTATATAAGGATATGAAATCTTTATGTACATAAAAATTACAAGAGAAAAGCAAACCTGTTCATATAAGTGATAAATGCAGGGCATTTTGATCTGAGAACACTGTAGCCATCAAATGAAGATTGTAAAGAAGAATAAATAGAATTGTTTTGCAATGTCAAGTGTCTAATACTGTAAATTACTAGAATTTAGGGAATTTTTTAGAAAAACAATTCTTCAAAATAAATCTGTGAATAATTAATACATTTTGACAAGGACACTTTGAATGTCACTTTCCTGCACACAGTTTTGCACATCAATGTCATAAAGAACAATGTGTTTATTTTATATAAGGATGATCAGTAAATTACAGAAGGTTCAAAACAGGTTTATAATTAAAATTAAAATTACTTAGAATGTAAAATTAAATATAATTAACAAGTCACCTTGTAATAATCTAGATGTGTTAATAACTTAATAATGTTATACCTTAAACGACACTGTGAAGAAACATACTTAGATTTTTATGTAATAACAATGAAGCATTATTTTTCAACAAACTACAGAACATGGTTACCAACGTATTGATGGTGGTATGCCTTTCCTCTTTTATCAAATATGTCTGTTGAACAGAAGATCAAAAAAATAGGGAATGCACTCTTAGGGAACTCAAATCTAAGATGGAAGAGGAATTTATCTGTATAGTGTATAGGTAAAAAGTGCAGTCTCTTGTTTCAGTTAGATATGTGTATGAATCCTACTTTACCACTCATTAGCTTTCACAAATGTTATTAATGATCTTTTATGGTTTCTTGTATTTAATAAGAGAGATAATGAATTGAAAAGGACTTGGGACTGAACTACATGGAAAGATATATGGGGAAGCCATTAAAATCATGACATTAAAAAAATCTTAAATATATGAAAAAATATTGATATGATGTCATAGTTTAATTTGCATTAAGCATATAATGGCATTCCCATGCTTACATGTGCCCATCCACTTATCAAATAAAACTACATGCAAAATTCAAATTGTGATAGACTTATAGATGATTTTACTATGTTATTTTATATTTTTCTGCTGCTTGTTCAAATTTTGTTTTAAAAATGTTTTAATAATCACAAAAGAGAGGATCATGAATGCATATATACACATACATTTCTTTACATATGAAATCATGTATATCTGTTTCCAGCATATCATAATGTCCCAATAATTCAAAATAATATTCTCACTAGTGCAGAAGTTTATAGTAATGAATTATAAATATATGTATATAGGTATATAAACTGATTCACAGTATACAGCTGAATCATAGCACATGAATTTATGCATACAATGTTACTTTCTGATTGTGTTGTGAAATATTTTATTCTCATGCATAAAACTGATAAATATGTACAACAAATTAAGGTTCTATACTGACAGCTTTGAAAGCTTGGTTTTAAGGCTTTTATATTTTCTTCAAGTATTCAATTATTCTCCCCCCACAAACACAATTGTGTTCATATTTCTGAAAATATACTAATATGTACAAAGTCAATGAAACTATAGACCTATTTTAATATACTTTCAAGAAAAAATTGTAATACATGATTATATTTATAAATTTTCTATAATTAAGCTTTATATTGTGACAAAATTGCTTCAAAGTTTTGTTTTTGTAATTAAAATGAATAAAACTCAATTAAAAAGGAAATAAAAATCAGATAATTTAATAGCAAAATATTAGTTTAAGTGATGTGATCATGTATTCCATTCTAATATTGAAGAACACTGTATTCAACCTCATTTTGGGTAACTCAATTACATGTAAATTTAAATAAATTCATTAAGAACTAAGGGCCTATTCAGAAAACGTTTTGATTATTCTACCCTTGAATTTTGTCTCTCTCTAATATCGGACAGTAGAAGCAAACAGATCGTAACTGTGCAAAGATATTGGAGAAGAGAAAAAGTTTAAGGCTGAGCAGCAAAATATGCATATGATTGCTTTCTGCTTCTATCATGAAATTGTAAGTGAAGGTACTTGTTGACATTGACAGGGCAAGTAGCAAGGTCAGAACATATGGGAAAGTGAATAGTGTTTAAAACTCCCTTGGGCAGATATAGCTAATAAAGAAAATGCAGAAAAGAAAAGGTTAGTTATAGATCTTGACATTGTGAATACATTTGCTTCCAAAATAAACTGAAAAAGTTTTGAAGTGGTTATCAGAAAGAGTATGGGTCAGGGATGGGGTCTTCAATGATAGCTTTCATAGCAATAAAACAAAAACAAACAAACAAAAAAGCAGAACTTACAACTTGTACAGTAATAAGAACACGTTTTTGACAACATAGGAAACGGGGTAAGGGTGGGAAGAGTAAGTCTGATGTTGATGGGAAATTCTGCAAATCCATTTACTTATTTGTCCTCCAAACTTGCAGCACCATATATTAATTAGGCTTAGAGTAGTGCTCATTTAACATTTAGAGAGACCTCTCTATATTAAAAAGGTAAAGAAAATATAGTTATTGTTTTGGGATTTTAAAGTACGTTTGTATACAAAATAGAATCAAATTTATGTTTCATTGATTTCAACCATATTTCTTTAAGCTCCTGTGTAAGACAGTTATCTTATAACTGGACTAGGGTAGCACTATGCTTATTCCCAGGAAAGGCTCAAAGTCTGGTGTTCATACTTGGCCAAGAACAGGATGAATTACACACCTTAAAGTTCAGAACTCATTTGGACACAGCCAGGTCTGGCTTGTCTACATTGCTTATGAATGTATCTTTTTATGATTTATACCTGATTTACCCGGTTACACAAACTGGCTTGGTTATATGACCAAAGGGATAAAAGACACCACACTATAAATTCTTGCCTGGGCCCCCTTGCACATATCATTTTGGTTCATAAAGATGACACACATCCTCTGAGACTGAGAAAATATTTGGGGTGGTCTGCATCTGGAATTCTCAAACCTTCAACTGGTCGCCTAATCTTACATCTGTTACTGTATGAAAACCTTATGTCAGTACACATAGGAAGCTTCTGAATTATTTGATTACCTGGTCCTACCTAATTGGTACAGGTCCCATATATATAATTTTTTTCAGGATAGTGACATAGTCAGGATAGTAACATATGTTACTAAAGTTGGCCAACAATTCTGATTCTTGAACTTGCTCAATGCTCAAATTTGAATCGTTGATGGTATAATGTACTACCTGCATCCATACTGGTTTCTACTTCTGAAACAACAAATTTAAGTTGAAAAATCTGGTGTAGGTATGCTTTCTTTCTCAAAATGTCTTTGAACTCATGTCAAGTGGAGGCTCATACAATAATAAGGGCTAAAGTTTGTTTTCACTAAAAAATTTATAAAGTATTATCACCAAAATATTAGCTTTGCTTAGTTAGCTATTTTGTTTATCATCTTTACTTTAAAATATTACATTATGGTAATAAACATTACTTTAATGTGTAAACTGAACCGATATATCATACAATTTCCCTAAATTCCTTGTTTTCTTAAAGTTATTATAAATAACACCACTTCTCTTTTTCAAGCCAACAGTTTAGCCTTCAAATTTGACTTGAATTAATCATATTGAGAATACTTGACCTCTGTGTTAGCAAATTTATTTAAAGAAATTGTGAGCCACTATTCTAGTCATAGGTTGGAGTCCGTTTAAACATGATTGTTTTTTTCTTTTTGAGCATATGAAAGTATAATTGATCATAAAATAATTTTTACTACATCAGTAATATCAGTCTCTACTGTTCAACTTTTTTTTTTTTTTTTTTTTAGTTTCACACTAATAAACTGACTGCAAGTAAAGGACATTGTCTTCAACTATCATTTTCATCCAGCGCTATTGCAAATTATACTATTCTCTGTCATAAAGATAACTGAAAAAATGTAAACTTATTTCAAATGCTTTGTGAAACTAGGGAAATTGATTTTTTACTTTTTATTTCAAAAAATCATTAGATTTCTGAAAGGGAATGGTTATTACACATTTAATTCAGCTTACAGTGAACATGAGCATTCAGCCTGCACAGGTATAGAAGAAAATAGTTGAACATGAATTGTTACACCAATTGTTACACTCTTTCCAAATATGCAATGGGGTCTATGGGATTTTCTGGTATATGTTGGTTTTCTATATTTGGTGTGTGTTTTTTGCCTTTTTATTTTTAATTTAAATTATTATTATTACTGCTATTTTTAAGAGAATGATTGCTTAAGATTACTTGGACATCTGCTGCTTTACTGTGAGTGATGAGAAGGAAAAGCTAAGCTCACTGGGGCTAAAACTTCATGGATGATGGCAGAGGGAGAAAGGGCAGCACCAACCTGCTGGCTTCAGAGAATCCAAGTCTAGAAGTGCACTGCAAATGAAGCAGTGGCAAATGGGGAATTGCCTGCTATAAACCAGTAGTCATGGGTATGGATTTATTTTTCTTTTCTTTTTTTTTTCCCCCCCCTCAGTTTTACCTAGAATCATATGGAGTTTCCTATTTTGCTCTGTAATGTGCCCGGCTAGTCAACTGATCTCCATTTCTTTGTCTAGAATATTAATTTCATGGACTATGAAGCAAAACATTCTATGAAATCTGCAGCACTCTTGTAAAAACTCCATTGTAGTGCTATCTGCTGGTGGAAATTCCTCTTCATACTAAAGGAATAAAAGCTCAAATATGCTTCATGACCATAATCGTGTTCCTTAGAGATGTTTGTGAAGGACAAAATCTTTTCCTCACCTATCTTATGCATCCCCTGACTGTAGCATCCTAGACAACCAACATGGAATGATTTCAATTAAATTGGAGTGGCCAAAAGAGAGATAAGCTTCTCATATTAAAATACAACACAGAGGAATGTTACACGTACACTATTCAGTATGATTACAGGCCTTACAATGTCCTTTCAGCTTCTTTTATGTTCTCTGTTTACTAGTATAACACAAAATTAGCTGTTGGTATGCAACCTTGCTCTGCCCTTAATTAATAGAAAATTCCGATATGCTAATGGAAAGGTTTTGTGCATAGTGCGGCAGTTTCACTTAATATCCTGGATGAAGTAGTAAAACTTATTAATTTTATTAACTCTCAACCCTTGAGTAAACAATTTTTATACTTAGTGTGATAAATATATGATATGCAAAAAACACTTCTGCTGCTTACTGTAGTATAATAGCTACTTTAAGGTAAAGAATAAGCTAACTTTTGTCATAGAATACCACATTGTCCTTCAAATAACCACTCACAGTGAAACAATAATTATCCAGATTTGATTATTTGCATACTTTTTATTAAAAGTGAATGAAGTTAAACTGTAATTGTAATTTTAATGAAAACAACTATGTTTTATCAGTGATAAAATTTTAATTTTCAAGTGAAAATTAGAATTTCCAAAACTTGTTTCTGCACTGTAAGTCTGAGATGTCTACAATACACACTTTTCATGATGAGATTACTAATGATAATAACAAATGTGAATTTTAAAATCTGTTTTAAAATGTATCACAATTTAGAAAATCTCTATTATTTAGTGAATCAGTAATTCCAAAGTAACCAAAGCATAATTTTAAAACAATAGTGCATGAATAAAAGATCTCTTTAAAGTATAAGATGGACTAAGAGATTTTCATCTAACAGAATTTAAAAAGTTTGTATATTTTTAAAATGCCACTTGTCAAATATCCTTTAGGATACCGCCACTTGTGGAGTTGATTAGAGTATCAATAACCATGATTAGCTGAAAAGATTAAATACTTTCTTTTTTCCACTACATACATGTTCAAGGCCAATTTTCTTCATATATTTAAAGCAAAACAACATACTGAAATACATTTAACTGCAGCAACAAATATGAGATTCCAACTGTCTTAGTACAGATATTAGAAATTTACAAAAGTGTAAAACAATGGCACTTTCTCATTGATATTCTTAATTCAATTATTTTCATATATATACTGATTTAGGTTATTTTTAAATGTCTAAATAAATAAATATACTTACATTTAAATGTTCCCAGTTTTAATTTCTGCAATAAATATAATCAATATTTAAAAACTTTGGGATTGTCAACAATTTTTAAAGGTGTAAAGGTATTTTAAGATCAAAAAGTTTGAAAACCACTGTGATAGTGGTTTGTAAACTGAGGCAGGTAACTCATCACTACAAGCAGCTCGTTATGGAAAACTGACCTGTTTTTATTTTTTTATGCAGTATGAACCAAATTCTTATTTTTAGGCATTTTCCTTTACAACTATACAGTAGTGATCACTACTCTTGTTGCTGTTGTTGTTAAGAGTAACTTTTACATTTGTTCAGGTTAATATTTTATTTAGCTAGATAAGGCAGTGGTTTGTGGTTTTGGGAAGGTGTATCTCTACTCTCTCTATGATCTGCTTACCAAAACTGTCTGGCTTCATGAATATAAAGACCAATTTTAACACTTCAGATGAAGAGATCAATTACAATTCATTCTTCATTTCATTTCTTTACCAGGGAGTAAAATCGCCAGAGAATTAAGTGAAACTGTTTCCATACCCTAGCAAGATAGGACTTGTTGAAGTATTGGTTTCTCCCTTGTGAACAGCTAAGCAATTTGCAAAAACATTGATCCTTTTCCCCAAGTGGGAATTTGACAAACCTCTTGTTCTTGCCCCTTCTGACTTTCACTTCAATTTAGTAAATCCTTTGAGGTTTTGTAATAGCAGTCTTCCAAGAGATTGTATTGTTTGGGAATTTTCTACATTGTGTTAGCTATGGATTTTTTCTCAGCTAATTAAAAGTATTTTAAATGGTAGTAAGAGCAAAGGTGGAGTTAAAACTGACGTCATTTCTCTTTGTATCACCATATATTTGATCTGTTTTACGCTCATCTACCACCCCCCTACCCAGTTACCCTTTGGTAACCACTAAACTATTGTCTATAAGTTTTTGAGTAAACTTTAATTAAAAAAAAATGATGTCACTTACCTAGACTCTAAGACTAACCAAAACAGCAAAGTGGTTTTTTCTCCTGTCAGTAAAGTTTTATTTCATTGTAAAAGTAAAGATCTTCCCCTACTGATATTTTAAAATAAATTATTTTTTTAGAGCAATTTTGGTAAGAAACTGCTCACCAAATGGTACTCATAGATCATATGGTAAAAACAAAACAAAACAAACAAAACACATTAAACTGATTTCCAGACTGTCTCTGCGTAAGCGTTCTTCCTAGCATCGAATGAGAGATGCTGTTATTCCACCTATTAGTCAGAATTTACTGTTGCTGGAGTTCTGGATTTAAGCCATTCCAATAGGTACCTCACTGTTATTTAACCTGCATTTCCCTGATGACATAGGATGTGGAGCATATTTTCATTATGCTTACTTGCTCTCTGTGTATCTTCTTTAGTGATGTGCCTTTGGCTCTTTTATAAACCTAGTTATTTGTTTTATTTTATTTTATATTTTATTTTATTTTGAGTTAAGAGTTGTTGATTTTAGATAATAGTCCTTTACAGATGTATCTTTTGCAAATATTGTCTACGAGGCAGTGATTCTTCTCTTCATGCTCTTGACATTGCCTTTCACACAGTAGACATTTTTAATTTTAAGGACATCAGCTTATCAATTATTTACTTTATGGAATCTGACTGTGGTGTTATATCTAAAGAGCCATGGTCATACCCAACGTAATCCTATGTTTTCTCCCATGTTATCTTCTCAAAGTCCCTTACAGCGGGTTTTTTTTTTTTTTCCAATTTTATTCTTATCCACCTTCTTACTGGTATAGAGGTAGTGCAGTTTTGAAGCCAGAGGCTTCCTAATAGTGTGAAAGGTAATAGCTAATAGTATAAAAAATAATATAATATTTCAGGATAAATTTATCAAAAAGAATATAAAACTTATAACCAGAAAACTAAAATTGTTGAAAGAAATTAAAAAAGTCCTAAATGAATGAAAAGTCATCTACATTTATGTATCAAAGACATAATATTTTAAAATGTCAATATGCCCAAATTGATCTACAGATTCAACACAGTCCCTGTAGATGCCATCTGACTTCTTTGCAGAAATTGACAATAAATTTACAAAAGCCATAACAATTGGACAAAGCCATAACAAAAGACAAAGATGAAGGACTCAAACTTCTTTAGTTAAAACTTATCATAAAGTGACAGCATTTAAGAGAATGTGGTACTGCCATAAAAATAAACTTGTGGATCAATGGAATAGATTTCACTGTCAGGAAATACATCTTACGTTTGTGGTAAATTGAGAAAATTCAAGGATAAAAAAGTAGTCTTCTCAACAAATGGTACTTGGAATATTCATATGCAGATACTAAACATGGCCTTCCATCTCATACCCCATATAAAATATAACACAAAACAGACAAATGCGTAAATGTATGAGCTAAAACTATAAATTTCTTAGAAAAAAATAAATAGATGCAATTCTTTATGGCCTTGAAGTAGACAAAGTTTACTTAGATATGACACCAAAGAACAGCAACAAAAGAAAAACTAAATAAGGTGGAGTTGATCAAAATTCAAAAAAAAAATTTCTTTGAAGGACATCATTAAGAATGTCGAGAATTCCCTGAATGCAAGTAAATATTTGCAAATATATCTGATAAGGGTTATTATCCATAATATATAAATAGATCTAACAATTCAAAAATAAAAAGAAATAACACAGTTAAAAATAATAAGCATAAAGGATTTAACTAGCCATTTCTTCAAAGACAATATACAAACGGCTAATAAGCACGTGATACAATATTTAACTTCATTTGCCATCAGGGAAATGCAAATCAATACCAAAATGAGATATCACTTCTCACCCACTGGGTTGATTTATATATAAAAGACTGATTATAAGCATTGGCAAAGATGTGGAAAAACTGGAACCTCATACACTGCTGGTGAGATGGAAAAGAATGCCAAACAGTTTGGCCACCTCTCCAAAGAGTTACCATATGATCTAGCAATTCAGCACTGAGCTATATACCAAGAGTATAAAACACATATCTATGCAAAGACTTGTTCACCAGTATTCATAGCAATATTACTTATAATAGCCAAAAGATGGAAAAATCCCAAATCCATCAACTGAGCAGTGAATAAAACCAAATTTTCTGTACAATGGGATATTATTATGAAGGTAAAAAAATAACAATGTAGCTACATACATTATGACATGGATGGACTTTGAAATCATTACGCTAAATGAAAGAAGCAGTAACAAAAGATCAAATTTTATGTCATTTCATTCATATAAAATGTCTAGTATATGCAAATCTACAGAGACAGAAAGTAGATTAGCAACTGCCTACGCTCATATGGCTGAGGTTTGACGAGATGGGTACAGGGAATGATTGCTAATGGGTAGACTTTCTTTTGGGGATGATAAAAATATTCTAAGATTTTGGTGATAGTTGTTAACTTCATAGAGATAGCTTAAAATTGGATTTACATTTTAATATGTGAATTATATAGTATGTGAATTATATCTCAATAAACTTGTTATGAAGATTTCTTTTTAAAAAAATGGCTACCTCTGTGATACAGTTCCAATTGTTAAAAATTTGCTCTATAATCTATTTATTTAAGTCTCCCCTTCATTTTGTCATTTTTACCCTAAAGATTCCTATATGGCTAAAATTAATACATTAAATTTGATTCTCTATAACTGAACAAATTGAAATATGCTCTGTGTTTTTCAACTGCTTATTTCTTTTTATGTTCTATTTTGTTTAAAATATTAAGATGTAAACAAGAGAATAAAAGAGTAAATGATGATATGGTCCTTTAGATGAGGAAATAGATTCTCAGTGCCTCATGAGGTTCACTCAACATGACTCATTTTTTTTGTTTCCATTACTTTTCACATAATCTTCTAAATTATTCTATTGATTTAATCATTTACAGGAGATGACAGTAAAATGCAAATAAAAAATGTAGTTACCATTACTGCTGTGTGATGCATACTCATAAACTGTAACCTCTCATCATAAAGCAGTGCAAAAATTAAATTATTGTCATCAGAAAGTCCTCAGTATTTGTAAAATTGGGATGAGTACCTACTTCATTGGGTTTTGTATGTATATGTGTATATATATATATATATATATATATATATATATATATATATACACACACACACACACACACACACACATATACATAGCATTAGTGTTTTAAATATATTAGATAATAAATTATCTTTGTTTTCTCTAGGAAATTTTTGGCTTTTAGTTTATATTATTAATAGAACTTAACTCTCCAATTAAATTGTCTTCTATGTTTATTTTTCTTGTAAAGCCCAGTATTTATTGAAAAATTCAGTGGAGGTAATAATACGCTGAGAGTATAGCTATATCATCAAAAATAAAACCATCTCCAGCCCCATCTAAATAAATATTCATAAATATACTTGGGGAAAATCATATAAGAGAATTACATGAAGTTTCAAATGAGAAAAATAAACAGCACTCATCTGTTTATCTGTATCTATTTCTATAAACTATAAGTGAAATCCGAGTGTTATTTTAATATTGCTGCAATTAATGTGTATTTAGGCAATTTTGTTTTTAATCCTTTAAAGAAAATGGATTGTAAGTTGTCAGCAATTTGTAACGTGGTTCAGGTAGTATGATTTATACTTTGGATATTATACAAGATAATTTAAATTATAAAAATCATATTGGAATCATCTAAGAAATAAGCTGTAATATCAGTATGAAACCATGTGTTTTATAAAAAGTGGCTATTATAGTTATTTATCTATCATAAGAGGCATTTGTTTTCTTTCAAGTATTACACTAATTTCATCTCATTTAAATTTATTTTTGGGTATAGTTAGCATAAGTAACTGCTATTCAACTAAAATCTGAGAACAATAACAACAATCATAAGAAACCGTTTTTAATTTACTTTTCTAATAAATGGCTTTTTAACAGATACTATCTCTTAAATTTAATGAATTTTTTACACAAACAAGCTTTTATTGACTTATTTATGTTGTCACTTATTATATTATACTGATTGTGTACTATATATCACAAACATCTTTTCGTAGACATTAAAATTTCTAAGTGTATATGTGAAAAAAATAGAACAATTACCTTTCAAAATGCTATTATTGAAATTAAAGTTTCCATGTTAGGCTCTTATATGTTATACATGATGTCTTCAGATAAATTCCATCTGAGGTCTTTTTTCTTTTTTCATTCCTTGCTTTGTGCTACATTTCTATTTCATCTCTGATTATTCCTTCTCTTTCTCCATGTAGATTCCTTTTCCTTCTTTATTCCTCTACATATTTTGTATCTGTTAGAGTTCTGCCTTTCATCCTACTCAATCCTCCCATATAAACACATGGTTTGCACTGATCAATAATAAAGAGTTTCCCTCAGAATTTTAGACTCTTATCTACCTGTGGCTGAGATATAATCACCATAAAAGTTCAAACACAAAATGTCTACAAATTAACTTGTCACTTGCTAAATGTTTGTATACATCAGTTAGCTCTTGCTGCATAATATACTGCCTAAATCACAGTGAATCAAACTCCATCAGTTTTGATAGAAGTTAAGTAATCCAGTCTGGCTTGGTTGAAGCAACTTGACTCCTATGGCATGCAAGGATTATACAGTGGGAGCAGTCCCACCTGAATTCAGGCAATTAGAAGGTGTAGTGTCTGTAGAGAAATTAAAATCAGTAATAAATCTGACTAGAAGGTGTTCTGCTTTTATCACCAGGAGTCTGTAATTCTAAACAAAAATATGATAAAAAATGTATCCCCCTAAATGTTTTATTAGCCTAAATTCTAAACAACTGCCCTGCTGTGGTTTTTATATATATACAGAGGTTGCCAAAAAAAACATGTATACACATTTTAAGAAAGGGAAAACTTTTAAAATTGTAATAATCAATGTATACCGATAACAAAAGATGAATACAAATCATGTTTGACTTCTGCAATTACAAGAGGTGCTCAAAGTGGTTACCATCAGCATCCAGACACTTCTGATTACGGCAAACTACTGCTTGAGCAAAGTTAACCAAAGTGTCCACTTATATGTTTTTTTTGGCATCCCTAGTGTTTCTCAAATAAGCTCATTTTAATTATCTTAATAAACATTAACAAGCTCATTCAGAGATTTAAAATTATATTGCATGTGCAAGACAAAAGTGAATTCAGCTACATATATTCCTTTTGAGATTAATTTCATAACATTTTAAATTTTGTAAATTTACTTTGTGTATAGTTCATTTTTGAACCTCTCTGGTACTCTACTTTTCTTGGAAAACAACACCCCATAAATATCACCCATTTCTGCAAAATCTGAGCTTTCTGAGCAAAGAGTGCCTGCAGCTTGGATTAGAAATGGATGACTGAATGGTAAAGATGCTTTGAAAGTAAGAGACAGTGAATTGCTCTGGCGAGATTTGAAGACTTTTCCCCCCAGAGTGATTTGCTTACTTATATTGGGAGATAGTGAAGCAGACACCTTCTCCACTCCTTCTCAGAACATTTTAGTGTTCCTCTCCTGTGGTGCAAATCTAGTTAAGTTGCTCATGCAGGTACATCCATCATTCATCATGTTGGTACATGGGGCATTGGGGCATGGGGGACCAGCATTACAAAGTTGCTCTGTGAGTAAATAAAATGTCTGTTCTCTAATAAAGAAATTTAATCATTCTGCTAGTATATATAATAAAACTGTGGCAGGCTAACGTTTTCACTAGGCGACATTTCACATCATTCTGATTTAACAATGATATATCCCTTTACTTCCCACTTCCTTTGTCTCTCCAAAAAGTAAAAAAAAAAAAAAAAAGATGGATGGTTTCTGTTTGAGCTTTTCCTTATAACTTTAAATATAGTATTTGCCAACTTATTTCTTGAGCTAACAACTTAGACAATATAATTCTCTCTAAATATACATTATGATGATATATTGTCTTCCTCTTAAGGATTATTTTTATGAACCTGTATTATATATTAAACCTTACTCATCGTATTATTCATTTTAGATTGTTTTTCATGATAAAAGAGAAAAATGTTAAATTTACATTTTTCTCAAATACTAGATTTCTTGTTATTTTTATGTTGTGAATATTTGTAATCTTTCTATTTTTATTAGTCTGTAAATGATTTCTAAATTTGAAAAATTTACATAGGTCTAAATGTCTACTAGAACATTCTGGGATGATAGAAGCATTCTGTAATCACTGGCTAATATGCTAATATAAAGATTTTTCAAGTTGAGATATTTGAAAGAATCCCATAGTGCATAAGATTTTTATTTAAAGACAAACCATATGGTACAGCAACAGAAGCAGAATGCAGATAAGCATCAGAGTTCTGAAAGACATCTCATATGCCAGTTCCCAGGGATTTTATTTGTATGTGGGTTATTCTCTGTGACTGGAATGAACGATTATGGTCTATATAAAGAATCTTGGTTTCTTGTGAGTTCAAATCATAAGTTCCAAACAGGGCTTTATACTCTTCGGGTACTTAATAAGACAAGCTTGATAAAGAGGTTAAGCCAGTTGAAAACTTTTAGCAAAAAAAAAAAAATCTGTGCCTGGGGGTTGCCAAGAGGGGTTCAGTCTTTAAAGCACACAAAATAAATCTTACTGATCTTATGTTGGCCAAGACTCAACAAACATACACCTTAGCATCTCCAGAGATCAACATACATTTTTCAGTCCGTTTGTAAATCAACTCTATCTACTACACATAACCACTAGCCACATGTTGCTATGGAGCACTTTACATGTGGCTTGTGTGAGTGCAACATTAAATATTATGTACTTTATATTTAGTTGTAATCAATGTAAAGTTAAATAGCCACATGTGGCTAATGGCTACAGTCCTGTTCAGCAAAGATCTGATGATTTACAATATAATGACCATATATACTCGTATCACTACACATGCATACAGAACTATTAGGTTGGTGCAAAAGTCATTGTGGTGTTTGCAATTGTTTTTAACCTGTTAAATCGCAATAACTTTTGCACCAACCTAATAGTTACCCTGTAGAATCTAAAACTATGTCATTAAAATGTGGACATGAAGAATATCCAGATATCAAATCCTAATGATTCCAGCTTTAGTTGAGTTTTGTATGTATAGCATATGCTATTATATGACTGCTTATCTTATCTAAAGAGAATTGCATTGTATTTTTTGATTTTGGAGATTCTATTTGCAAAGCTTCTTTTTTTTTTCTTCATATTTTGAGTGGGTCATAAATTTGGTTACTTCTTATTTGTTGAAAGATGTCCTTATTTGACAAAATTAACAATTTTCTAAACATAGATTCTAAGATGTAAATCCATTCTATTCTCTGTAGTCTATTATGGTGATTCTTGGTTCAGAATTTGTAATATAAATCCTTCATGATCATTTTTTATTGCACCATTTTTAGAACAGTGAAAGCAAAAGGAAAACTGCCATAACACTTATAACCTGTATTGTCAAATGAGGTATTGGTTTGAAGAATTTCAGTTTACCAAACATTTTGTCACAAAGTTGCTCATAATCATATCTAAGATTGTAAACTCTTTTACTTCCTTTCACTATTAAAATTTCAAAGGTATCAACAGATTGGGTCAATATAATAATTAATTTGTTATTCAATAACTATTTCCTCCTCTGGGCAATTTGGTTTTACAGGATGAATGTCTTATGGAAGTTGAATTATATCTCCCAATCCATTTGATCATCAATATCAAAGGTTTTGTTGAGAATAATCTATTTAACCTTAACAATTACACCAGCACTACACCAATTGCAGTTACATTCTCGATATATTTATATTATTAAAAAACAGCTCAGTTAGAATGAACTATAATATTTTACCAGCCTTCCTAACAAAAACAACTACCATTCATATATCAAATGCTGTCATTGATTTAAGTTATAAATTAAGGAAAAAACAATTTCAGTTAATTCTAGATTCCAATTATATTTGGACACAGGTGTATGTCTTTTTTTTCATAGTTTCTTAGGATCATGCTATACGGGTAGTAGTCAACCCCAAATAAACTTTAGCTTGTGCATGCCTACACGTTTCCTATATGCACTGTTGGTGAACATTGTAGCTACTTCCAATGGAAATTAAGCCCAAACTGTCTCTGGTTTCTTTTTGCCAGTTATTTTTCACCTTGATTATTCCCCTCTACACACACACACACACACACACACACACACACACACACACAGAAATTTTGCGTGCAAATTGTTTTCCAGAATCACATTAATTTTGGTAAGTCATCATTTATAAGCAGCTGAGTATTGATGATAAGGTTGATAATTTTGTATTCTATAGTTGTGACTAAATGCAGCTCTGAATTTCACAAAATTTTAATACTGCTTTTAGCACTTTTATTTATATGGCTAAATGCTTTTGAAGTTGTTTTGCATATATTAGTGTTCACAACATACTGCAAGAATAATGAGGGACAAGTTAGAAAAGAGCATTAAACACCACTTACTGCTGTCATCACCTTATTAACACTATATAATAAAACTATTTCTACCCATGTAACAAATAATATATTTCAAAGGAAATTTTTATAAAAGCTAAAATAATGACTCAAAATGACAACATAGCGAAAAGAAATAACAGTCATCAAGTAGTAGATAAACACAAGTAAAAATAAAAATAACAATGTATTGGAGACATAGCTGGTTTATTCAGCCAACTATGCTCCTTATTAATGTTCCTTATTAATGTTTTACAATATTTAAAAAAATGTGTTCAATTTTTTCCATTGGTATAGATTTTTAAGGAGTAAAAAGATTAGATTTTACATTTTACATTTTTTTGCCAAAATTATAATAGGGTTTCACCTAAATACTAATGTAATTACATTGATTAATAAAACAAGCTATTAGAAGTGGTTCTTTTCTGTTATTAAAATTCCAAATTTATCTCAAAATACTTTTCCTCCATAAAAGCATAATTTTGAATAGTTTTTAGAATTTGAAAACATACTTAATTTACAAATAATAATTCATTTTCTAGTTATGACTGTGGTTTTAATGGTAGTTATCATTATCTAAATAACCAAAGTATGATTAACAGACTCAATGGAGAACAAACACAGTGATTGTGACAGTTAATTTAGGTGTCAAATTGTCTAGGCCATGGTATCCAGATATTTGATCAAATCTTCTAGATTTTTAAATGTGAAAGTCATTTTTAGATGATAGTAACATGTAATTCAGTAGATTGAACAAAGCAAATCACCCCCATAATATGAATTAGCTTCACCCAATCAGTTGAAGGCCTGAAGAGAAAATGCCTGAACTTCACAGAAAAAGAGAGAATTCTGTGAGCAGGTTACCTTTGCACTCAAACAGCACCTCTTCTTTGGCCTTCTAGCCCGTTGGCCTCCTCTGCTTGCTAAGCCTCCAAAATCATGTGAGCCAATTCCTTAAAATCAATCTTTCTTTCTCTCTGTCCTTCCCTCCCTCCCTCCCTCCCAAATTGAGTAATGCATAGAAGCTGTAAGAGTTTTGAGGTGCATGCTAGAAAAAAGACCTAGATTTCATTGAAGAGACCATTGGTAGAAATATTGATGTTCTAGTTACTTCTGGTGAGGCTTCAGATAGAAAGAGGAAATAACTATTGTACACTGGAGAAAAGATGAGCCTTATTATAAAGTAGGAAAAAAAAAATCTTGTGTTCTAGCATTTTATGGATGGTAGAATTTGTCAGTTAACTTGGATGGTAGAATTTGTCAGATTAACTTGGATATTTAGCTTAGGAAATTTCTATGCAGTATTGAAGGCACTACCTAGTTTTTCCTAGCTGCTTATTGCAAAATATAAGAGGAGAAAAAAATCAAAGAAATAATTTTTAAGCACCAAAATATCCAGAATTTGAAGAGTTGGAAAACTCTCAACCAATACATATTGTAAAAAGCAGAAAGCCTGTTCTACAGAGAACATCAAAGATGTGGCTGGGAAAAATAAAAATCTATAAAGAGATTATGGGTATGACTCATGGATCCAATTAATCATTTCAGTAGAAATGCTGCCAGCTTTGACTGAAGGGGACAGAGACAGGACAAAATGAAGAAAGGTGGTTGGATTCCTGAGATTCTACAGGACAGACCAATAGAGCTGTCTTTAAACATATTATTCTTCAAGAAAAGAGAAAAGTGACTGCAAGGACATTGATCCCCCTGCCTTCATGTACCTAAAGGAAACAGATTCAGTCACAGAGCTGTTTCCTCCTTGGTTCCATAGGACAGAGCTTTGGGGTAAGGGCGAATGCCCAGGGCCCTTACAGAGACAACAATTCTGCCCAGTGCCAAGGAAATAAGGCCAGCACCCCTGCTGGTGCAGAAGACAATGTTCCCACCCTGATGTGCCTGGAGGACCCGGGCATTGAACCAAAAAGCATTAATTGTAAACATTAAAATACAATGGAATGCTTACCATTTAAAGGGTTTACTTGAAAAAAATATATATACAGATGGTCCCCAAAAAATGTTTATACATTTTAAGAAAGGAGAAAAAAAAAACTGAATTAAAATTGTAATATTCAATATATACTGATAACAAAAGATGAATACAAGTCATGTGTATACATTTTTTGGCACCCCTGGTATATAATGGAAATTTCCCTGTTAGCATTTCAACTTCCTTGGGACCTGTGACTCTTTTTTCTTTCTAATTTTACCTTTTTGGGATGGGAATGTTTATCCTATGCCTGTCTATTTCATTGGAATTCTAGTTTATTCTGGTTTCACAGATTCATAGGTGGAGAGGAATTTTGTCCCAGGATGAATCATACCGCAAGGCTCAATTATAACTTACATATTTAGATGAAATTTTGCTCTTAGAATTGATGCTAGAATAGGTTAAGACTTTTCAGGGCTGTTGGAATGGGGTGAATATATATTGTGTACAAGAAGGACAGGAATTATTGTGGGGCTAAAGGGTGAATGTATTGGGCCAAATTGCCCCCACCCCCCAAATTCATATGTTGAAATCCTAATCTCTAGTAATTCAGAATGTGATTTTATTTGGAGGTAGAACCTTTAAAGAGGTAATTAAGGTAAAATGAGGTCATTTGGGTGGACAGTAACCCAATATAATTTCTGCCTCTGCACATATGAACTTAACATCTGTAGCATGCATCCTGCTGTAATCTAAGCTTGCTTTGTTCAGCCAAATAGAACTATGACTCACTTGTATTCCCTTCCCCAGATCATCCTATTTGTGCTTATACTGTATGTCCACTCCTTTTAATCTTTAAGCCCTTAAGGCATTAGGTTATGGTCAGAGTCAAACTCAAGAATAAAGCTTCAGGTCTATCAACCACCATGGCCAAAATACAATAACCAAACCTCAAACTAGAATAAGGTTTTAGTCAAGCAAAGATAAAACCTTAGCCTCAGTTACATTTCAGCCCCAGACTCATGAAAGCAGAATGGCCCCATAGACTGCATCCCCTGGAAACCAGAACAAATAATGCCATGACCGACACCAGGATGCAAAGCCAGGATCAAATGCTCCCTGAGTTAGCCCTGGCCAATCAGAAGAGCCAAAAACCCCAACTCCCATAGCAATCACGATTAATGATTGTTCCCTTCTGTAACCTAGCTACTAGAGGCCATCCAGTAGCCAGGTTTTTGATAGACTAGCTCACCTATGAGTATGTCTCCAAGCTTGGTACCAACTCCTTAAATAAACCTTTCCTTTCTTTATTGGCTTGGATGCACGCAGGCAAGTGGACACTTTGAGTCCATTGTAAAAGCTCTATGAGAATGTAAGAGACACCGCACGTGGGTACACAGAGAGGAAAGACCATGGGAGGATACAGCAAGTAGTTGGCCATGTGAAAGCCAAAAAGAGAGGCCTCAGAAGAAACTAAAACTACTGACATCTTTATCTCGGATTTCCAGCCTCCAGAATGGTGAGAAAATAAATTTCTGTTGCTAAGCCACCCAATTTGTGGTATTTTCTATGGCAGTCCTAGCAAATTATTATATTAACTAAATTGTAATTGTCTAAGTAGTAGAAAGTGGCAAAAAGACACACAACATGTAAAAATCTCCATGTTTCTGCCCAATCAAGATAGAGGTTCTCAGCAAATTAATTAATTAATAACTGCTTTATTCTAAGTGTAAGAAAAAATGCAAATTTGCTTCCCTGTATGTTCAACTATATGTCCTACCCAAAAAATTAAAATATAGATTGTAAATTACATGTAAATTAACACAAAGTATAGAAAAGTCAATTTGTATACACTTATAGACTAAAGATATTATTGGAAATTTGCCTTATATGAAAAATATATTCTATCTTCATTTACTTATATAATGGATACTTGAAGTGATTATTTGCAAAATATTTCTTCATGTTTACATGAGATTATACTTGCCTAATTATGAGACATTACAAATATACAGGATTTAAAATGCAAACTACAATAAGTTTAAAGAGCTTTGTTTATTTTTAACTAATGTATTTCCAATCAAAAATAAATTGCCCAATTTAATTTACAGTTTACAGATAATGGAAGTCTTTGTTGGCTTTGTCTTTGAGAGAATTTTTATTTATAATGATTTTGGATGCAGAGAAGCTTGACTTAAATTTTCAGGGCTGTTACATATGAATAGAAATCTCTTAATCTTCATGCCAGTAAACTGGGATTTAAGAACAATACATCCAACTGTGTGTGTGTGTGTCTGTGTGTGTGCGTGTGTGTATAGAAAGAGTTATATATAATAGTAACTGATATATAATCTTAAAATCATGATTCCCAAAGCTCTACATAAACAATATCACCCTTATATTAATAAGTGGACATTTTGAATTAAAACTTTCTTAATTTATCATGCAAAATATTTCAGTCTAGTCAATTCTTCGTTATTATTCAGTTGATCCATCATTATTCCCTAGTCAAATAGTAATCTATCCCCAAACTCTACATGTAAAATTTTTGTTCTTCATGCTTCCCCCCAAATTAGTGCCTGACATTCCCTCCTTTTTCTTTTCTTATGAAGGAGAGCAAAATACGCTACCCCAAAATATGCCTCTGACATAAGGGTTATTTTGAACTCATTATTTTGAGAAACTGCAGACACAGGAGAAGCTCTAAAAACATAACAGAAGTTACCCTTACTTACGTAAGCAAAATTTATATTGGAAAGGGGACCTGTACCAGGAAGAGAGCTAGTACTAGAAGTCACTTTTTTTACCAGAGAGACTTATCTGCATGATAGGGCAATCTTTCTTTACCAAACATTTCCTCTTCTCACTGTCTTGTGAAGTGCACCCTCTTCCCCCACTCCGCCCCCATACACACACAATTAAAAGCCCCATGCACCTATCATTTTCCTTAGCTTAGGGTGTTATATAACACCTGGATCACGTGGCCACATTGACACCTCAGACTCCTATTCCTTTTGTAATCTTCAATGCCTGGCTGCTTTGAGTCTCCAATCTTTGTGGAACTCCTGTACATATAAATGTATGTATGTAATTTTTTTCTTGTCCTGTTAATCTGTCCTTTATTACAAGGGGGTTTCAACCAAGACCCTACGAGAAACAAAATTATTCTTTCTCCCATACAACTGAATCATAATTTCCTGAACAAATAAAATTCTACTTTGTTATGGACACTCCTTTGAATTTTTGTGTTACTAAATTTGCCACTAATATGTATCATCTTGTGTTCTCTCTGTCTCCCCCTCCCCTCCCCCCACCCCCACCCCTTTGTTTTTATGTAAGTACTATAAATCCTTAAGGGCCAGAGAGCTTACGCTCTTGTAGCCCTAGTGCCAAACCAGCTACTTGTCTTTTAAGATTTTTCATTTCAAAATGCCTACTCTAACTCCTCAACATTAAGATCAAAACAAATTCTTTAACCTTCAAAGGCTCATAAAGTTGACTGATAAATGAATAATTTCACATAACCTTTCCTAAAATTCTATCCCATAAAGGAATGCATGAGGAGACCAGGGAGTCTTTCACAGATAAGGATTAATTTGATATAAAGCTTGAAAAATGAATAGTAAAGGAAGGAAAGGAGTTCCAGCTAAAGTGAAATCCAGGTAGGGGTGAAAATATTCATTGCCATATTCATAAAACTTGACATTGTTTAGCATGAATGGAACAGAGTGGGCAAGGCTTTGGTGGGGTGAGTATGCCAAGTGATTAGGAGAAAAGTTAGGCAAGGGTGATATTAACAGTCTTTCAAACTTTGCTAATATGTTTGGACATTATCCCTAAGATAATGAAAACAAATACAAATATTTTAAGAAAACTATTGTTATTATCCAATTTACATAATGCCTTGATCTCAGTAAGCTCTCAATACATAAAGAAGATGAGAAGTGAATTAGTTAATTTTCTGGTTGAATTTGCAATAGCTTTCTTTTTTAAAATGTTTCCTTTTTCTATTTTCAGAAAAAGGAAAATCTATGAAAAGACCTTGAATAGTTTTTGTCAGACATACATGGAAATATTACCCAATGAGATTTGGTAAAAATAATTTGATATTGATTTAACATGAATAGCTTGCTTTATTCTCACTCCTTGAAAGGCTGTATGATAGCAATGCCTCTTAATCATTGAAACATGTCTCTTGGTAGTTATTTAATGTAACAAGTCCTAGTTGGAATATTAGAAAAGTTAAAATGTTTTTCACACATTGTAAACTTTTATTAATAAAGATACGCTTGTAAGACTGAAATATTGATTTAGTTATGCATATATATTATATATATATATATATATATATACACACATGTATATGTATATATATACATATATATTATATATATAATATATGTTTATTACTATCTTTTAAGATTTCTATGTCAAGCTCCTAGCAGATGCTCCAAAAGAAGACAAAAACTTATTGTGAAATAAGTCTCTACATCTGAGACTATCAATGACAAAAATTATTCTTCAAAGCAATTTTAGTAAGCAAAATATGTTGGTATTGGAATAACTTTTGAAGCCCAAGATGGAGCCACTCCTGTCCAGGGTGCCACATCAGCAAACCAAAAGTGACATAACTTCTCTGTCCCTGTAAATGCTGTGCTTTACCAGAAATGCAGTATATTCAGTCAGTCTTCACCAAGCCAACTCTGGGTCTTCTCACTCAAAATTAGATTGACTATGTGACTCAAACAATCAGTTATTTTCTTTTTTTTCCTTTCTTTCTTTTATTTATTTGTTTATTGTTCTTTATCTCATAAAAAATTCATTCCTTTGGCCACATTTTGCAGGTCTCTGAAAGGACTGCCGGCTTCCTGAAGTGTTTAATAAAGTTTGTATCACCTAAATTATCTCCTTTAATCACTTTTTAACGATTTATTATAGGCTGATTGTTAAATGTGTTGAGTTTGTTTGTTTGTTTGTTTAATTTATTTTGTTTTTCATTTATCCAATAATTCTGAGCACTTCACATTTCCAGGCAATGTGCTAGCATGAAAGCAGTGAATGAGCAATATGAAGTCTTTGTTCTCTGAGACCTTGCATCCAGTCTTGAAGATTATAATACACAAATAAATTAACAAAATATTTCAAATGTCTATATGTGAATAAAATATAGCAATGAAATCTGATACAATTTCATGGGTAGATGTAGAGGTTAGGGAGGCTTCTGAGAAAACCAAACATATGAGAGAGATCAAGCCAAGCATTCCAGGCAGAGAGAAGAGGAATGCAAAGGCCTGATGAAAAATTATGGTGATATAGTCAAGGAACAGCAAGAAAGCAATGATGCAGTCCATATTTACATCAAGTGTCATACACATATAATTGTAGTCGTTATAGTTTCTTTTCTAAAGAGGCTTACAATAACAATGGGATGTGACATTAGATATTAGAGTGAAATTACATGCATCTGCGCTTGACAGACTTCAGGATGTGCTATTGGAATACGAGAACACTGGTTTACTTCACAACCTACGTTTCTGAATGAGAGGGGTCAGAACAAAAAATAGAGTCAGCACAAGACTCAGCTTGACCCCTTTAAGGCATAAATCCTGCTAGGATAATATCTAAGATACTATTAGTATACTTTTATATATAATTAAAATATATGTAATTAAAATAATTACATATATATGTATATATATGTGTGTGTGTGTATATATATATACACACATATATATGTATATATATATGTGTGTGTATATATATATATATATATATATATATATATATATATACAATTTCACTCATTTGTTCTTATGTGCCCTCTATTTTATCTACATGACTGCTTTTTGTGAGTGGATTTTCTATTCTGTCCTTTCCTATATTCTAAATTTATCTTATCCAATGAGAAATATGTAATTATTCTTTATCATTTATGATTTGTCAATTTATGGATAAACCAAAATTATTGTTGAAATCTTTTAGATATACTCTGGTATGTCACTGTATTTTAAAATTGCTACATTGGGAACCGAAGAGAATACATGCACTTTAAACAGAGAACAATGGGACTAATTTATCTGTTCTTAAAATTATAATTCAACTAATATAGTCTAAAACATCACTAGATTTTAGTTTTTCACATAATGAAACATCTAAGTTCTTAGTAAGTTAAGAGTACATAGAGAAAAAGTAATATCTCTCTGTCATATAATTCTTGTCCTGTTAGAAAGACAAGAACACATGATAAAATTACTATAGCAAAAATATTCAGTCATCTCTCTCTAAATTCCATGGCATGACTTCTTAGCCTCATTTCTCAGATATATTTTGTGGACATCTAATCTACAGTTTCTCAACTTTCCCAGCTAACTGTAAGTCTGAGATTTCTCACACCTTGCAGCAAGAGCTCAGGCCATGGCACAAATAGCCTGTCAATCAAATGGCGAGTAGCAAGTTAGCAAGAGAAGCAGTCGGTCCTTCTACCACAAGAAGCTAGAAAAAGGAAGCCCTAGCAACTCTCGAGTGTAATTTATATCAGAGAATATACTGAATATAGTCCTTGAAATGGATGTGTTAGATACGTTGAGTCTTAAAGGGTAGAAAAAAGATAGACTTTCCATGATTATCTTTCAGTTTAACTAGTGACAAGTGTTCACTGCCTTTGCAAATCTATTAACCTACTAACCTAGACCAAGGAGAAAGTTTCAAGGGAAAATTAGTCAATCAAACCCACATCAGTCTACTTTAATGCTAATGTTGCTATTGTTATTATTACTATTCAGTTTCATACAGTTTATCACATGAAACTTTATTAACCTCCACATTAAGTTTTCAACTTTCACGCTGAAATGCATAGGGGTGGAATGACCACCTTAGATTATATGCATTAAAAGTATATCATGCAAATTATTTTCCAACAACAGCAGGAATTATACAACCTGGAGCACATGAGATGCTGGGTCAGAAGTGTAAGTGTCTAATATTCGCTTGATATGCTGTGTTGTGTGTGGCTGAATCATTCTGGGTTGTGACTTCAATGGAAGAAACACACACACACACACTATATTAAAGATGATCGTTCACATCCTTAAAATATATTATTAGAGAAAGTTTAACTTTTGGCACTTAATATAGACATGTCAGCTGAATTGATGTTTAAAATGGCCATTAATCAATACTTGGACAAGTAAATACGGATGGTTGTTATTTATAAATACTCTTATTTATCCAACTCAAAATTACTTTATTTTTTTAATTCAAAATAAGTGAATGTAAGACATTAAAGAACTATTC
Organism: Rhinolophus sinicus; assembly: GCF_057876585.1. Taxonomy (NCBI): domain Eukaryota; kingdom Metazoa; phylum Chordata; class Mammalia; order Chiroptera; family Rhinolophidae; genus Rhinolophus; species Rhinolophus sinicus. The sequence continues at coordinate 161,094,224 of NC_142516.1, forward strand.
ATGTGTCAAATAGTTATTGCTGCCTGGTGTTTCCTTATTTTGTATCAAAGTTTTCTTAAAAATCAATTACTTACACATCTCTAAATATTTATGAATTATAGTAACATAATATCCAGTAATATTAATTTAGTTTTCTCTTTAAAGTTAAATATTCAGTTAAACCTATTTTCCATAAAAATGTAAAAATATTCCTGGTTCACAATTTAATAGATTTAAACATAATTTGAAACTTCACCCACTGAAAATTAATTTTAAAGAGTCTAATAAAATCATGAGAAAATACTTCAGTAGAAACTTCAAATAACTTCTCTGATTTCATTAAAATGAATTCTATATTTTGACAATAATCTGAGTTTTTCATAGTATAAGGCAAGCATGAGTATTAATGCAATTGAATGTTGCTAAGTAGTTCACAGTTTACATAATCATTCCTCTAAATTAAAATATATATGAAAACTCTTGACTGTCCACTTGCAAATTTTGCTCCTGGTGTTTCAACAATGGGTGATTAAATGAAAAAAACAATAGATAAATTTACAATGAGAACAGTTTTGCCACATTTAGTATTCCACAGTTCTACTTATTCTGTAATATTAGAGGTAGTTTTGAGAAGTTTAACTATTATGCTTCTACAAAGACTCACCAACCCAAACTCACTTGCCAAACAGGAAGTTTTTTTCTAATTAATATGCTCAAATCAGATGATGTTTTTTTTTCCCCTATTTCATATACTCAGAAAGTGTTACTTTGCTAATTCATAAAGGAATCCTATATACTAATAAAAAAGCTTAACAACATTTTTAAAGCATACATAGTATTAATTGGTGAGATTCAAATCTTATTTTTGTCTTTCAACATTTTATTTGGAGTGTTGCCTGAATGTTGACTGGCCCTGACATCCATTGTTACATATATAATAACAATAACAGTTAATGCTCTGTGGAGGCTTGAGAAATAATAATGACAAAAGATGCAACTTATCACTGTGAGGAATGTAATTTGTATTAATATATTTCAAGCCTGATTTATCCAGATTCATATTACTGTATCAAGAGTGTTAAACCAATTGTTTCTAGATCCCATATAAATGGCTCCTAAGTTTAGATGAGGCATGGCAACAGAGTGATGAAATGTTAAGGCCATATTCAATAAGGCTGTTAATATATTAGCAAAGTTCTATTACTACTAAATGCCCTGTAGAACCACACTGAGCATTTATTAAAAAATAAATAAATAAATAAATAAATAAATAAATAAATAAATAATAATAATACTTTTCCAATAAAACAACATGAGAACAAGAAAATTTGTGGAAAACCCCAGAAATGTTTTACTGTAAGGTAAAAATGCAAGCAAAGAATCTGGATACCTAAATTATTTTGGTACATATTGTATGTAATCCAGGCAGAAAGTTTCTTCTCATACACATGAAGAAACTTCTCATACACGTGAAGTTTCTTCTCATACACATGGGTGTCCATGAAGGGATGAATGAGAAAAGAAGTAGTACATAGATGCAATGGAATATTACCCAGTCATAAAAAAGAATGAAATCTTGCCATCTGCAACAACATGGATTGACCTAGAGGGTATTGTGCTGAGTGTAGTAAGTCAAACAGAGAAAGACAAATATCATATCATTACACTTATAAGTGGATTCTAAAGGATAAAATAAACAAATGTAACAAATAAAATAAATAAACTCAGATATAAAAGAATCATTTTTTTAAATTGGGGAATATTGGGGAACAGTGTGTTTCTCCAGGGTCCATCAGCTCCAAGCCACTGTCCTTCAAGTGGAGGGCTCAGCTCAGTTCCAAGTCCAGTTGCTGTTTCCTATCTTTAGTTGCAGGGGGCACAGACCACCGTCCTATGGGGGAATTGAACCGGCAACCTTGTTGTTGGGAGATCGTGCTCTAACCAACTGAACCATCCAGCCGCCCCTCTGGAAGCTCAAAAGCATCTCGTTCTCTTCAATCTAGTTGTGGAGGGTGCAGCTCACTGGTGCATATGGGAATCAAACCGGCACCTCTGTTCAGAGCTCACACTCTAACCAACTGAGCCATCCGCTACCCCACAGAAAACATTTTGATGGTTTCCAGATGAGAGGGTGTTTCAGGGAGGGTGAAAAGGGGACAGAGGTTCAGAAGTACAAATTGTTTGTTACACAGTAGTCATGGGGATGTAGGGTATAGCATATGGAACATAGTCAATAATATTGTAATTACTGTATATGGTGACAGATGGGTACTAGATTTATTGGGGTGATACCATGTTTCCACCAAAATAAGACTTAGCCGAATCATCAACTCTAATGCATCTTTTGGAGCAAAAATTAATATAAGAGCTGGTCTTATTTTACTATATATAAGACCAGCTCATATAATATAATATGATATGATATGATATATGATATGATATGATATGTTATGACATAATATAATTAATATAATACCGGGTCTTATATTAATTTTTGCTCCAAAAGACTCATTAGGGATGATGATACGGCTAGGTCTTATTTTCGGGGAAACAAGGTAGATGGGCGGGGATTGGGAGACAGGGTGAAAAAGGTAAAGGGATTAAGACGTACAAATTGGTAGTTACAAAATAGTAACGGGGATGTAAATTAAAGCATAGGGAATATAGTCAATAATACGGTAATAACTATGTGTAGTACCAGGTGGGTTCTAGACTAGTCAAGGAGATAACTTCTTAAATTATATAAATGTCTAACCACTATGCTGTACACCTGAAACCAATATAAAATAATATTGAATGCAAAGTATAATTAAAAAAAATAAAAAAAAACACAACTTATGTCCACACAACACCTGTAGATGAATGTCTATAGTAACTTAATACATTATAGCCTCAAAATGGAAGCAACAATAGTTTTTTTTTATATAAATAAATAAATAAACTGTGGTATATCTGTACAACAGAAAGTTATTAGGCAATACAAAGAAAACAGCTATCTACCTATTAAAAGATATGGCTGAATCTTCTTAAATTCATATTGCTATGTGAAATAAGCCAGTCTGAAATAAATACATGTTATTCCAATTACATGATATTCTAGGAAAGACAAAACTTAGTAATGGTAATAATAATAATAAAGACAATAGATGTCATTGATTTGTAAGGAGTGAAGAAGGGTAACGGGTTTTGTTTGTTTTTTAGGTCAGTGAAACTATAGTTGACCCTTGAGCAATGCAGGAGTTAGTGGGTGCCGACCCCACCTGCAATTGAAAACCTTCATATAACTTTTTTGTTCCCCCAGAACTTAAGTGGTCCTTCAGGATCCTTGGGGGATTGGTTCAAAGATCCTCCACGGATAATAAAATCCACAAATGCTCAAGCTCCATATATAAAAAGGCATCAACTAATGCATAAAGTCAGCCCTCACTATCCAGACTCCAAACTGTGGATCAAAAACAGTACATGTATTTATTGAAAAAAAAAAATTGTATGTAAATAGACCTATGCAGTTCAAACCCATATTGTTCAAAACTCACCCTCTATGTCAATGTAATGTGGATACATGACATTATGAATTATTAAAGTCCACAGAATTTTACAGCACAGAGAATTAAACTGAATGCTCAAAAACGTTTTTTAAAAAGTCATTTAGGAAATGGGATACCAGGGTGGAATATAGAATGTATTATAACAACCTATTTGTATTAGAAATGTATAAAAGAACCTCACTGAAGAAGATGGAGGTAAATGGTGACTTAAGTAACTCTGGAAATAAAGGAATTGATTTATCTGGCTATAAGACCAAAAGTAGATTGTCAGTTTAATATTTCCACAGACTTTCAAGTAGACACTAATATTCACCATCTTTTTGCACCATACTTGTTTCCTCCAATTTCTGATAATTTCCAATATTCCACGGTATGAACTGGCTTAATGTTAGCCTCAACCCCCGGAGGCCGTTAGCACAGTCAGTAAGTTCACTTTTAAGTCAAACTTTACTTGTCCCAAAAGTATCTATCACATACAATTTTTTTTGACATATACATTGAGTATCATCTTCTACCTTGTTCTTGTGAGTCTATGTTTGTTGTTGTTGTTGTTGTTTGTTTGTTTGTTTTTATTTTGTTCCCTTACCTTGAAAAGCTTGGACAAAAAGTATGTTTTTAATTGTCCAAGTGACCAGGAAATTTAGTTTGATTATTGACCTAATGGAAATATAATTTTATATACCTGGTAAAGAATGTACTCAAGATTTATTATTTTCTTCTAAATATTTAGGTGTTCTACCATTGTCACCTTTTGAATAATTGTAAGATTCTATTATGAATTAAATAAGCATAAATTCACGTTATACTAAATATTTATGCATCCTTGGGTAAATTACTTGAATTAATTTAAGAGTTCTTCTTCCTTCTCTCCTCTTCTCCCCTCCCCTTCCGTTTCCTTCCTCCTCCTTTTCCTCCTTTTTCTTCTCCTCCTTATTATTCTTCCTCACTTCTACTCTTCTGCTTCTCCTTCCACTTTCATTTCCTCTCATCTTTTCCTTCTCCATCTCCTTTTTGAGTAAGATAGCATCTCTCCCTACACTTGCATTTGTAGCTTATAATTTAATTGTTTTTTAAAGATTTAAAATTATTCTTCAAAAATGGGTCTGTATATTATTTCCTGAAACAATTTTTCAAATCTTCAATAGTATTCAACTGAACTGTTCAATTTCTCAAACATTTAAAAAAAAAACAGCATCTTCCTTTGTGCATGTGCAGACAGACACACACACACACACACACACACACACACACACACAGAATATTAACAATCATATTCTAGATATGTTGTCTCAGTTTTGCAAAAGTTAATATTCAAGGTGGAACTTCATTGACTATTCCTGGTTTTAAAATAGTGAAAATATCACAGACCTTGAGTTGAAAAATCCTCCAGTTTCCCCTGAATCTGAATTCTTACCCATGATTCCTAAGTACCCAGTAACTGATTTAACACTATTCCTTGTCTTCATTGTTTGGGCCATTTCTCCATGAAATATTAAATATTTTTAATATCAGCAGTAGAATGAGAGGAGGATTTTATAGCAGATGTAACTCAGAAATTATTGTATTTTAAGGTAACATGTTTGGTTATTTTTCTGCAGTTACCAGCCAACAAACTACTTTTGTTGGAAACAACCATTGGTTGTTAATAAGTTCTGTTATATTTCCATTGTTAAGAAAGTAGTTCAGTGCTAAAATTTATTTAGTCCATTATTTATTCAAAATAAGACATTCGAAATGTAAACTAGTTGTTCTATCTTGTTTGAATAGCTTGTAAAATCACTACGTAATTAGAAATTTTTTTCTATAGCCTATGCCTTAATTTTGGGTGAAGAAAATTGATTAAAATCAATTTCTTTCATCTTAAAGCAGTAGGTATGCTACATTTTGGTACTATAATTATTTGCTGAAAAAAAAGTAGGTAAAATAGTTGAGTAAAAAAATCATATGCTAGGATTCGTAAATCGCATATATCTTCAACCATGTTTGTTTAATTGTCAATGACAATTGCATGGCACTGTTGCTTTCTACTTTTGCATTCTATAAATATTTCTTTAGTTGAATTCACTATGTTAAGAGACTGAAACCATTTAGTAACAAAATGCATGTTTTAATACATCATTTTGTCCACTGTGATGCAAACATGTAAATGTTCTGGATACCTGAATATTGGGATTATTTTATTTTGAAGTAGAAATGTATTAATATCAGTAATCAATAAGTCTATGATACAGAACTATATTTTTAAACTATTTTTTTTTCCATAGAGTCATTTATTTCCAGTATTCATGATCTGGACAAACTATAAAAATGTTTCTCCTATAACTATTGAAAAAAATGGCAGTTTATAGTATTTTGGGGGCAGGTTTTTTGTGTAAGTTTTTAGATTTACATTGTAAAAATACATTATGGGCTGTCTTCTTAAATAATTATTTTTTAGGAGGTGGGGAGAGGTTCAATTTTAGATTTTGATCTTTAAGAACAAAATGTATTTTGGGTGGCTTATTTTTCTCCATTATTTTTCTTGTTTCTTCATGCTCTAAAATTATCATGTCTAGGTTAAAGGTGCTTTATAATAAATGTTGTTATACATGCTTTTAGTTGTTCTTATGAATTTTGACATGAAAAATTTGACATTTTTATTTAAAATCATCCTTAGAAAATGTGAAGAATTCCAAAACATTGTCTTCTTTAATCATGCATGTACTACATGTAGTCAAATCATACCTAATGGCATTATGCTAAATGGATACAATAGTTTATACTATATGCTAAATGTCCTGATATACAAGCTTTTTTATAACTATGAAATAAGATATAAGACAGGGATGCCAAATCGTATGTTTTAGTAGACATTGCCAGATGGGTTTCCAAAAAGATTGTTACTATTCCTAATTCAGTAGGAGTATATGAAAATTCATTTCCTACTTTATATTCATTAGCTTTAGAAACTGCCAGAAAAAGGATGGGTAGATAGATAAATGATAGATAGATAGATACATAAGTAGATTATTATTATTATTATTATATTTTATTTTTTGCCAATCTAATGACATACAATGATATCTTACGTAAAATGTGGTTCCTTGAATACTGAGAACTTTTCAGATATGTATTGACCAGTTATTTTTGCATATCACTAAGTTTTCTATTTGAGTATTTTTCTTAATTATTACTTTAAAACTTTTTTTAAGTTACAGAGAATATATTATAATTAGTTAACACATGCACAAACGTATTCCCCAAACTTTTGTTTACAGTATGACTTTCTAACACATTTTAAAAATATATAAATAAACCTTAATAATACATGCAGTTATGTATACTTTAGTGGTTTCTTATAAAGGGGCATTCAATTAATGCTACTTTTTACCCTGTTTTATGTTATCAGTTATAAACGCATAATACCAGAAATTGCCGGTTTATTGAAAACTGAAGATAGAATCTTTTTTTTTTTTGCTATGTTTTGTCAGTATTTTGTCTTTTATATCAATTATCCTATTTGGCTTTTCTTAGAAAGGATACTTTCTTTAGGGATGTCTGTGACTTAGCTATTCTTCATAATCACCAACCAGTTACTCATTTTACAATCTGAGCTTCTCTAACTGCATCAAACAAAAGGGAGAGTTGTTGAACCTTTTATATTTCTAAGTTAAAAAGTGTGTGGTTTGTGAACACAGTATCTATCTTTTATTCAGTGGTTTCTGTAGGTTATTAAAGTCATCCTGTCTTATGTCACATTATAAATTCAAAGTCAATATTATGTTTTTATTTACCTAGCAATAGACTGCAATACAAGGCCTTTAGGATATGTTAATCATCTGTATGAGTCTGTTATACATTTTTCATTTAATTTCATTAAAAAAAAACACTTTCAGAATCAGGTTTTCTTTAAACTAGTAGTTTTTAGTGTGTAATTGTGTATTTTATAAAACCTTTCATAGTGAATCATGTTTTTCAAAAGCTTAGTTTTTATTTTGTTCATAATTATAGATATCAGATAGTGGATTCTACTGAGAAAAAAATACATTTCCTTCATAAAAACTTCCTCAAAATATTTATCAGGGAATACAGCAGAGAAATGGCTTATATGTATATGCATTTTATTTTGGTTATATTGTTTTTTACTTTCTGATTAATAGTGTGACCATATCTATTCAAATAAGAACCAAGAACAACCAATTCTTGACTATTCCTATTATTTGAAACTCCAGATTTGAAAATTTTCACCAGGAAGCCCTCAACCAATCTGCAAACTGATCTCCTGAAGTACAGGTCAAGGAAGATGAACTTGAGACCCAAAACCTAGATCCTAGTGAAAACGTTAAAAGCTACTGAATTATGATGAACTTTCTCATTCTGACTTGTTTCTCCTATTTAAAATTATTTGTTTTGTTTTATTTGAACTTTATTTTTCCTACAGTTGATATATCTCCATAATTTGATTACTAGCCCTCTATAGGTGAATAGTGTTTTCATTGAATATACTTTTAAAAAATATGCCATATATATATATATATATATATATATGCCATATATATAAATATATATATATGCCATTTATATATATGCCATATATATAAATATATATATATATATATTTATAAATTTATATTGTTAGGTACCTTCTCCTATCTCCAAATCCTGACTCTAGAGAATTTATGGAAAGTGAATTCTTGATTCAATTACATTAAGTATGAAATATAATTTGGTAACGTTTTGTATAACTCATAGCTGATGATAGAAAACATAAAGTATTTATAGTAAAATAATATCTATACTGACTTCTATTGACATTAGTAGAATAGTCATTACCTATAACAGTAAATAAACTTTTGGGTTAGGTTACTTAATTTCAGTTGTTATATGTTCTTTGCTTTGTTTATCTATAAACCACTCTTAAACATCCCTTTAAGACCGCTATTAATATTTTTCAACATATTACCTCTTTTATACACACATTTACTTTTAGACAAGGAGTTAGGCAAAGAAATTATTAAACCCACAGTCATTATTTTAATATAACTACTTAAAAAATAAAACTTATCACTCATAATTTATGGTCTATAGCTTGCAACCTTTCCAATAGTTTAGAATCTGTCTATATAATTCTTTTCTGAATGATACAGCAAATTAATAAAAGGTCTTGTGCTACTTGTACATGTGCATGTAAACACAGACATTTACTACAATGAAGAATTTTATTAGGGAAATGTAACATACAAGAAGAGGATGTTCAAAGTAGATCTAACAGTGTAATAAGCCAAGAAAGGAATAAAACTAAGTACACTGATACTGCAAAAGCATTAACTAGGCATGTTTTTAAGAAAAAGGATTATTGAGACATAATAAAGTATTTAAAAAGCTAACAAAATAAACCATCCAGGAGAAGGCTCATATTTTTCTGAGATATCAATTATTCATAATTTAAAAAAATGCACATTATCTTAAAAAAGGCATTTTAATACAGGGATTTATCTAATTTTGTTCTAGTAGTGTTGTCAGACTTTGTAGTACTGTGTGTCTTCAATACGATTTTCAAATAAATTTTTCTGATCAGATTTTTAGCAATGCAGAGGTTCTTCTCTTACTTATGGGTATAGATGGAAGAATAAAAAATGTGGAACACCGTGATTTTCTTTACATGTTAGATCTCCTGTTGGAAAATCAGTCTGTGTTATGTTAGTCATTAGCTTGTCCATTACAATGGTGGAAAATGGGATATTTACAAAGCAAGGATATTGATTATTTGTATGGTCTCCAGTGGAAATACAAACCAATTTCCACACACTGCAAGCTGTCTACCTCTCAGCCTCACCCAAGGGCATCAGCCCTTGAATGGTCTCCAAAATGTCCTCACACGTCAGCTATAGCTGTCAAACAAGAACACCAATATGCATCATACTGAAAGCCTAATGCATTCAATAGATGTAAGTGACCAGGATATTGGAACCGAAAGAGTAATGAGGAAAAAAATTTATGGTCAATACCTTTTGCTTAAGAACTGTAAATTGTGTATGCTATGGGTGAAGATTTCATTCTCGATCTCCACTGTGGACGGAAAAAAAAGTTAGAAGACAAATTAAATTCTACAAGGTGAAAATAGTTCATGTCAGCAATCCTTCCACTACATTCAGTATTAAGCATTAGTCAAGCTTTTATAAAGTATGGCTACTGGCAGCATATTTGTTCTTCCTATCTCAAATTCATTCAACTAGAAAGCATTGCTCACACAGGATGACAGGATGACAGGCTTCTTAGATAAGGAGAAAGAAAAAAAATCTAACAAATCTGTATTTTACTAAGAAATTTTGGCACCATCTCACATGCTATTCTCATCAACATGCTTGATAAATTGTAGAATGTGCATAGGAGGTCACACCCAAATAGTAGTAATCAATGACCTTGTCAACCTCAAGCAATATATTTAAAAGTTATCAAAATATAGGACTAAAAGTTATTATTTATATATCTTACTGGAAGTCTGATGGCAAAAATAAAATAAAGTAAAATAAAAACGTTAGCTTTTTCATTAAATTAGCAGATGACCTCAAGTCAAGTGAAATGGCTACTACTTAAGAAATAAACAATCGATTTTTGACAATTGTGATGAATATAAGAATTATATTATAACTTAATGGAAATGTGTTTTACAATTCAGTCAATAGTACATTTACACACTTGAACCCATAATGGTAGAAACTGTTTAAATACTTCAAATAGAATATAATTAATAATTTACCTATCCATTTCCCCGTTGCTTTTTTTCTCTCCCAAGCATACAATAGACCTATCTAAAACAGAATTTGGCTAGCCATCACTAGTATAAATTTTACTTATTACTCTATAAAATACCAATAAACACACATAAAATATGTGAAATTAAACAATTCTGTAATTGGGAGCCTTCAAATGTTAAATCTTTGAAGAATTTCTTTATATCCTATATTTTCTATATTTTGGAATTGAGAAATAATTAATAGCATACTCTCACTTGGATAACTAAAAAATAATACATTTGTCTTATGTAAGTAAAAGCTGGAAGAATACTGTTTCTCTTTCACTGACCCCTGATATAGAGAAAAGTTATCTGTACAATTGGAAATTATTTTTGTCATACGCAACTTCTAAAAGAGCCCCAGTAATTTATTTCTACTGGTATTCACAACTTTTTGTAATCCTGTCCCCTTGAGTACAGTCTAGGTTTAGTGATTTGCTTCTAATGAATATGATATGACAGAAGTAATGGGATGTTACTACCAAGATTAAGTTCTAAAAGACTGAAGTTTTTGTCTTGGTTGTGCTCACTCTCCCAGTCTCTCTTGGATTACTCACTCTGAGGGATACCAGCTATTATGTTGTGAAGAAGCACTGAGAAGAGGACCATGTAGCAAAGGAGCAAAGCCTGTCAACTACTGTGTAAATGTGCTTGGATGTTTATCTCTCTCCAATCAAATTTTCAGGTAAACCTGGAGATGCATTTGACTTCTACTTTATGGTAGTTCTTGAGTCAAAAACACTCAACTAAGGTCACTTCTGTCAGCTTGACCTCCAGAAACTGTGAGATGATATGTATTTCTTATTAAAGCTACTGGGCATCAGCAGAAAACGAATACAAGTTTTATTACCATGAAACAGATTACTGTCTAAAATATGGGAGTGACTTTGGGATAGGTTGGTGGGTGTGGGATGGAAGAATTTTAAGAGTAGTGAAGGCCTATATTCCCTTTATCAGACTGTTAATAGAACTGTGGACTTTGTGGAACACTGAAATCCAGAGCTTACATGAAAGTGAGGAAAATCCTATTGTAAACGGGATTATGAGAAATGCTTGTTATGTACTATTATAAAGTTTAGGAACACTTCTACGTGCAAATATATGGAAATTAGAAAATATCCCTCATGAATTCAGTGATCAACATAAAGAGACACATGATATGATATGATATATATATATATATATATATATATATATATATATATATATATATATATATATATAAAATGATATGATAATATATAGAGAGGAGATAACATTGACATCCAAATGAGAATTAAGGTAGAATAAATACTAAGTAGAATTGAGACACAATTCAATTATAAAAGAAAATCTCCAAATATTCAAGACTCAAAAGTCAATAAAAATTACTATACAATAAGCATATTATAAAAGAGATGACTTAAGTTGTAAGATCAAAATCCTAAGAATTTGATGCCAAACACAGAAATGATTTATGAAGAAATAAAACTAGTTTTGCCTCAAATTTTACTAAAAATATTAAGTAACACAACACTATTTTAAAAGCTTTTGAGGTAAAAAGTTGTTGATTCCAAAATTTATGTTGAACCATGTTGTTATTCATGTTAAAGAAAACCAAAATGCATGCTCAAATATTCAGTCTCAAATTTTTAATAGAAATAGAAACATATATACAAATATAAGTGCATGTATATGAGAAAATTATATATAATGATAATATATATATATAGCTCCAGAGTAAAATTCTTGCCAATATAGTCAGATCAACTTATATATGAATAAAGCTGAAGTCAAGGTTAAAGATTTTTTTTCTTTTAGATACAGCACGATAAAGTTTTAATGACTTATAAAGAACAGAATAAATTAAGCTTCCAAATATATTTAGGATACTATATTTCAAAAGATTATACTTTATAGTGGTATTAAAGAATGTAAGGATATTATAAGAAATGTTTTCATAAATAACATTAAATTTACTACCAAGAAGTATGAAGAATTACCTAAAAATTATACCCCTTGTCTTACACATGTTCAGTCAAAATAAATGGATTTAGTTGTGATATTGATAGTTGCAAAAATATAAGGGGAAGAATTATACATTTCAAGAATAAATAAACAATAACTAAAAATAAAGTATGATTTCAAAATCATTGAAAACGTTGTAGGAAACCACTCAGCAATGCAAACTATAGTTCATATGTATGCCATAAAGCAAAGCAAAAAAAAAAAAAAAAAAAAAAAACAAGTAGAAATAAAAGACAAATATAAAACAAATGACAAATATAAGCTCAAACATATAATTTACTACAACAAAATTGCCATTGTTTTTGAAAAACACAGGTTGCCTAATTTTACAACCCTACTTTACTACTTACTACCTTGGTAACTTGGGCAATGTAAGTCAAATCTCTATGTATTTGTACAAAGACTATAGGAAAATATGTGATTGTAAAAAAAAAAATGCCAGTTTATAGTTTCCTTATATATGTAAGTTTACATATCTACAAATGTATAAACACATATAAGTTCATGTGCACACATGTATATAAACATACATGTGTATCTACATATACATATGTAAATTCACACATGTGATATAAATATAAATACACATATACTTATAAGTTTAATATAAATATACATATGTATGCACTAGTGTCAAATATACTTGATGTCAGAGAATGGTGAAAAAAATTTTAATTTCTCACCTTCTTTTCCTTGCTTCAGTTTCACTTATTTCTTTATCTCTGAAACTACTTTTCATAAGTTAACTGATGCCCCCCATGCTGTTAAATTCAAGTGACTTTTTTTTAAATTTATTGGGGTGACAATTGTTAGTAAAGTTACATAGATTTCAGGTGTACAATTCTGTATTACATCATCTATAAATCCCATTGTGTGTTCACCACCCAGAGTCAGTTCTCCTTCCATCACCATATATTTGATCCCCCTTACCCTCATCTCCCACCCCCACTCCTCAAGTGACATTTAATTCCTACTTTTTTTGACATTTTCAGCAAAACTTGTATTTGGTAGCTGATCCCACCTACCTAAAATACTCTGTTTTCAATCTCTAGCTCATAAATATGTAATCTAATCTCTATCATCTTATCAGATACCTGTGTCTTTACATTTAGATTCAATAAGCATTTGAAGGTCCTGCCTCCTCTTCTCTCTCTAAACTTTATCTAGGCAATATCCTTCATTCTCATGGCATTAAAAATCTTCTACATGCTAACTATTTTCTAATTTATTTTTAACTCATCCTTCCACTCTGGCCTTTGCACTCAGTCATCCAACTGCAAGACAGATATTTCTATATCTCAAACTTAGTATGTCCAAATCTAAACTATCGACTTTCTCCCTTGACAACTCAGTGTAGATTAGGTTATGCTATTACAGAGGAAAATATCATAAAATTTCAATATCTTAAAAGGACACACTCTGATTTTTTTTTCCTCATGCTACTTGTACATTGAGAATAAGTAGACAGTACTATAAATCATAGTCACTCCAAAACCTAGGTTCACAGAGCAGCCACACTCTTAAACTTGACTAATAACTGTTTCAGTGGAAAAAATGAGCTCTAAAGTGTTTGTCATTAGCAATCAAATTCCTGGCTAGTCTGGAATTATCACCTCTGCTAGGTTGAATTATCTTCAACCAACCACAAGAGGATTAGAAAAATACACACTTAACTTCTGTGTGGAAGCAATGGACCAAAACTATTTGTCAAAAGATCTAATTATATCCTGCATCCCAAAACTAATTCTCCAGTTTTACTATCTCATCAAATACTACCAATTTAGCTACAGAAAACTGAGTCTTCTTCTTCAGACCATTCTCCTTCACTCTCCATAGACAATCTCTCAGAAAGTTTATTATAATTATGTTTCCAAAATATATCACATATCTATTCAAATATATTTATTGAAAGATATTCTTTCCACTATTATTCCTTCTAAACCACCAACATATCTCAACCTGAACACTGCAATTCTCTTATATGTAAACTTCTGATTTCTATACTTGACTCATTCAACTAAGTTCACATATAGATCTAGAGACATGTTAGAAAAATAAAGACCTTATCATGCCATTAAAATAATAAAAGGCTTTGGGGAATTTCTAATTGACTTTTTATGATAAAATCATTAATTCTTCAATAAGTAAAATCTATCTTCTGGTTTCAACTTGGAGAAATAACAAGCTGGAAAGATGTTTCTCTGATTCTAATAATAAAAAGAAAAAAATTGTCTACTGAAAATCAGTGATTTGCTTGTACCATTAAAGAATAATGTCACAGGGGAAACTGCCCTTTCAGAATTTGGAGACAGGTACGCACAGGCAGAAACAGGGCCCAAGCATTTACTCACCTGAAGCACATACAGCCAGATGTAAGCCAGTAGGAAGACTAAACTAGAATTGTTGTTGTTGTTGTTATTGTTGTTTTGAATTGCGTATGGGTGCTTATATGTTTGGCTATTGTGAGAACGTGATTCTGGGGGAGCCAGTTAGAGGGCAGTTCATGTCATCTTGCAAGCTATTTTCCCAGAAATTCCTACAGATTCTCAGGTGGAGAATCGAAAAGGATGCAGAGAAAGCTACCCCTACATTGATGGCTGGGACAGGGGAAAAGAAATCACATTAAAATGTGCTCAAACCCATTTTATCTATCTCTCTTAAAAGGGAAAGTTTTAATATGCAGTAAGTTGCTCATCAAAGTCAGTATCTGGAGGGAACTGAGTGAAACCCACTGCAGCTGAGGGAAGGAACCGGAGACTGAATGTCAGCCTAGCCCCATCTTCCTTCTATCTCCTGAGTAAAAAAGGCTCAGTTGTCTGGTTGAATGGGAAAAGAATACAAAATCTTAGCCTGAGGAAACTGGTCAATACATGTAGCAGAAGGAGGGCATGAAAGGAAGTCCACCATTAGAGTAGGGGAATTTGCGTGAAAGCCACAATGCTGAAACCAGGTTGCAGTCTGTGCCTCTCTGAGAAGGTAGGAGTAAATCAAAGGACTTGCTCTTCTACTATGTCTCTTTAATGATACTAACATGTCTTGAGTAAAAATAGCAGGGGATATAGTAGGCAGTGTTTGAGAGATTGATTTTTCATTGGGAAAGAACACAAAGGGAAGACAGAGAGCCAAGTGCAAGAAAAAAACAAGATTTCATAGAGGAATTTGAATAATCCGGTGCCCCTTTCAATAATAAACTTCATCTCTGGTAACCACAGCAACAGTAACATTTAAACACATCCAACCTCCTCAATTAATTAACAAAAACTCCCACATTACATACCAAGAAAACTCATGTTCTTCTCCTAGCAGTCAATTGGTTGACTTCATTATTTCTTATTTTGTGAAACAGTCCCAGCTTTCCAAAATAAAAACGATGGCAGAAAACAATAATCCGAACCAGAATGAAAAGAAAAGACTCATGTTGGAATTATCAGAAAAGGAATTTAAATTAACTATGATGTTAAAGTCTCTATTGGAAAAGGAATACGACATATAAGATCAGATGGCTATCAGCAGAGAATGGAATCTTTAAGGAAGAATCAAATGAAATGTTACAAATCATGAACAAAGTAACATAAATGAAAATGTGTTTTATAGGTCCATTAGTATACTAGACAAAACTAAGGAAAAATCAGTGAACTTGATGCATCAAAATAAATAACTCTTCTAAAACAAAAAGAGGGGGAAAAAGAATGAAAAAACAAATGCCCAAAACGTTAAATCAGAACAGAGCATCCAAAAGCTCTGGACAAATATCTAACCTTGCAGCATTCATATAATTGAAATTCAAGAAAGACAAAATAGAATGGTGAAGAAGACATGTGAATAAATAACAGTTAATAACTTCCAATATTCATGGAAGAAACCTAGCCACACATCCAAGAAAGCTCAGAAAAAACCATTTAGGATAAAGTCCAGCACACACACACACACACACACACACACACACACACACACACACACACCTAGGCATATTTTATCCAAAGTGCGGGGAAACAAATATTAGAATTATAGTCAAATTCTTATCCCAAACCTCATCAGTAAGAACAGAATAAAGTAACATCTTTAAAGGGTTAAAAGAAAAAAATTATACCAACTTGGAATTCTACTTCCAGTGAAAATATCCTTCAAAAGTAGAGAAAATAAAAACTTTCTCAGATGAACAAAAAATGAGGGAATTAAATGCCAGCATACCTGCTCTGGAAATGTTAAAAAGTTCTTCTGGCAAAATGAATATTTTAAAGGTCAGAAACTGGAATCTAAAGAAAAAATGTACAATATCAGAAATGAAATAAAAGGAGATTTTTTTTTTTCTCTAAAAGAAAACTGGATGACTGGATATTTAGGCAAAAATAGTAAAAATGTATTGTGCATTCACCGTGTATGTAAAAGCAAGGATGACATGAGATTGTAGGGAGGAACAGTAAATACACTGTTATAAGAACCTTATACGTGAAACAAATATTTGAAATTGTATTCTCATTATTCTATACTCAGTATTGTGAAATATAGCTTTAAAATAGCTTTAAAAGGTAATCATGATAATTAAATGGACAAGAGAACACGGAATGATAAAAAGATCCATTTAAAATTATAAATAAGGCAGAATAAGAAGAAAAATGTAACAAAAACAAATAAAAGGGAAAGAAAACAGCTATCAAGATGGCAGATTATAATCTAACCATACCTATAATCACTTCAAGTGTAGGTAATCTAAATGTACCAATTAAAAGACAGTAATTGTTCCATTAGATTAAGAAAAACAAAACCTGCCCAAAAGAAATTCATTTAAATAGCAAGACATAAAATGACTTTAGAAAAAATATATGAAAAGGGATATATTATGCAAAAAAACTTCTAAGCAAAATAAAGCGGGGCTGGCTATACTAACGTGAGACAAAAGTGACTTCAGAATAGGGAAGATTATCAGGACTGAAGAGGGACATTACATTATGAGAAAGCAATTAATTATCTAAGTAGATATGATAATCCCAAAGGAACACAGTTTTTGCAATAGTGCTTCAAAATGCGTAAGGCAAAAATTGATACCTGAAAAGGAACATAAACAAATCCACAATTATAGTTTGAAATGTTAACACTCTTTTTCAGTAATTTATGGAAAATGTTGGAAGAAAATCAATGAGGCTGAAAAGCACCATCAACCAAGCTGACCTAATTGGTATCTATGGAACACTCTATCTAACGAGAGCAGAAAACATTACTCCCAAGTGTACATGGAAGATTCACCAATTAGACCACATTCTGGGTGAAAAACAAATCTTAACAGCTACACAAATTTAATAGAATACAAATCATACAAAGTATGTCTCAGACCATAATGGAATTACATTAGACATTGTCATAGAATGAGATCAGGAAAATTTCCAGATATTTAGACTTCAAACAATACATTAGTACATAACTCATGTTTTACAGTATTGATAAGAAAATTTGGAAAATATTTTGTATTAAAACTAAATAAAAATACAACACCACAATTTGTACAATCTTACTAAGGCATTACTCATAAGAAAATGTATAGCATTAATACATTAATATTAGAAGAAATTTTTACAATCAACAGCCTAAGCTTCAAATTCTTCTAACTAGAATAATTATATCAAACAGATATTGAACAAGAAGAATAAAACAAATAATAATAAGCAGAGCAGATATGCATTAGGTTGAAAACTGGGGGAAATATACATAGATATGAAAAGATAATATATATATATATATAATAACATATATAAAGAAAACAAAATAAAATAAACAAAATGAATAAATATCTAGGTAGGTGAACCAGCTAAAAAGAGAAGATAAAAAATATCAATATCAAGGGTGATAGAATGGATATTACTACAGATTTTACAAAAGTAAAAGTATAATAAATGAATATTATGAAGGTCTATGTATAAACTTTTGGTAGCAGAAAAAATGGACAAATTCCTTGAAAGGCACAAAATGGACTAAGTCCTTGAAAAACTCACTCAAGAAGAAATGTTAATCTAATAGCTCTATATCTATTAAACAAATTTATTTTGCAGTTCAAAAGCTTCCAAGCTTAATTTGTTTCACTGATGAATTTCACCAAATATTTAAGGAATAAATAATAATACTACACAATCTCCTACAAAAATTAAGAGAGAAGGCAACACTTCCCAAAAGTTTTTATGAGACCATCATTACGCTAATACCAAAACCAGCCAAACAAATAAGAAAACTACAGACCCTTATCTCTTTCAAATGTGGACATACAAACCCTTATTTTCAGATCTAGTGCAGCAATATTTTAAAAAGACACTACATGATGAACATGCACACACTATCTCAGGCATGCAAAACCAATTCAACATTTGAAAATCAGTCAATGCAAATTCACTCTTTTAACAGATTAATAAGAAAAATAAAGGAGTATATTAATATGGGAGGAAAAATAATTAGAAAAATGTCAACATTTGTTTATGATAATAATCTCAGCACATTAGGAATACAAAATAACTTGACTAATTCTAATAAAATGAATCTATGGAAAACCTGTACCTAATATCATACTTAATGGAAAGAGAATGAATCATTTCTCACTAAGACCAGGAACAAGACAAGGATGTCATCTTATATATTCCTGTTCAATATCACGCTGGAAGTACTAGGGAATGCCATAAGGCAATGGAAAGGATGAAATGAAATTGCCTTTATTTGCAGAAACATGATTGTCTATGGGGAAAATTCCAGAGACTATATAAAAACAAACAAACAAACAAACAAAAACTCACGAACTAATAACAGAGCTTATCTTGTCATGGTGTAAAAGTTCAATCTACAAAAATCAATTACATTCCTATATAAAACATAATAATTGAAATCTCATTATTACATATTTTATAATATGTCCTTGGAATATTGAAGTTATTATATATAACTGTAATAAAATATATGCAGAAGCTACATGTGGAAAATTTCACAAAAGTATTAAATAAATAAAAGGAGGTTGAGATTAATGGGTACATATAGTCCTTTCATGGGGTAGTTTCGATGTTTTGCATTTTTAGAAATTGCATGTTTGATTTCAATTCAAGTTGATTCCTGGACTTTTTCTTTTCTCTTTTTCAAAAAAACAAAACAAAACAAAAAACAAAAATACATTTCTCTATATGTTTTAAAATTCGTCTTTGGGTCACAGTCTGTGCTGAGGTGTAGCAGCTTGGGGACATTTGGAGAAGTAGTGGCACTGACTCCTTTAAAGTTGATGCATCATAAGCTTCCTGTGTCTGTGCATGAAGTCCTCTGCATTAAATAACCTGCCGTTTCTGGATACCTGTTCTAAAAAAGCCACCAGGACTTTCATCATCTCTGCTATGTGCCTATAAAGTAAAATGGCAATCATAGGTGGTGTGAAGCTGCTCATGACGGTTGGGTTCTAAGCTGTGGCTGACACCTAGAAGTGAAGGCATCTTTAGGTGCTTTGCCCCATCAGTGATGTAGGTCCTACTTGGGGCTCTGAAAATTGTAAATACTTTCTTTTCAAGCATATCATGTACATCTCTAGGATTGTACTTCTTTTGTGGTATCCACGGTTTAACTTGCTTCCCTCCCTAAATAACAGTTAAGGAGTGAACAATAAGAGAACTGAATGTGTTTAAAGAAAACCACCTTACCCTGTAAGGTATTCAAATCAGCCTCCACTCACTGGCTGAAGTAGTTACCAATGATAGAAGTACCCTACACTTACTCCCTGTGGGCCAAGATGAAATCTGTGTAATTACTAATGCATACTGCTGTACTTGGATCATTACCTTCGGCCAAGTGGAAAAGGCCATACAGAAAATTAAAAAGAAATCACCTAGCATATGAAGATAGGTCTTGATCATTTGTGAAATTTTTTCATCTGGGACACTAAGGGGCATAGCTAAGGTCAAAATTGGACTACTCCTCCTGCTTTTAGACCTATCAATAGTAGATGTAATTAAATGGTGCATAACACAAATCAAAAGGTTTTCTAAAAATCTCAGATCACGTGGGTCAGACTAATTGGACTGGTTGGTAAGTGACATATCTATCTTACATATATATATGATATATCTTACATATATATATATATCATATATATATATCAGCTACGTATCTATAGCATCATATCTATAACTATATCTCTATATAGATATCTAAACATATATGTATATATATGTATATTATATATATATATATATATATATATATATATATATATATATATATATATATATATAAACAAATTGAAGGGAAATCAATACAGTGCAGAATGAAGAATTACGTATTAGGAAAGACAATTCTCCTTGGGTCTCTCCCATTTCTACATACCTTCTAAGCAAAGGTACTGATAATGTATTGTTACATACTTCTTTTCAAGGATGTTCATATAGCAAACAGCCTTGGACAACAGAGCTAATACTTCACTCTCCAGAGAAGAGAGTAGATTTGTTTTCTGTCCAGCATAATAATATCACCATGTGTGGTAAAGGTTGGAAAGTTTGCTAGCAGCCCCTTCAAATATTTGAGGTTTCCTTAGTTCAGGGTTCCTTTCCTGTAAGGCAACTGGCTGTGTGTGTGAGTCACCTAAACTTCCATTTGGGAATTTGGGCTCAGTGAACCAGAAAAAATAATGTTACTCTAGCCATTGATGTGATTAATAAATATTTTTTTTCTGAACAATGACTATCACATTTTCTACCAGCATCCATTAAACCTGTGGTCTTACAGTTAGGATAAAATCTGAGACCCTTGATAATTCTTCACATATAAATGTATGCATTTGTCAAAGCACAGTAAATTTAATTGCATGCAAATATTACAATGGAAACAAAAACTTTAGTGAATTTTATGAAGAATTAAATATTTATTTAAAATGTACTATATAAGCAATTTACTTTTAAATGCATCAAAATGTAAATCAGATTGATAGAGACATGAAAGGAAGAATGAATAAGTGCTAAAATAAGTGTTGTGATATTATACTAGTAGAATCTACAGGTAACAAAATGGTGTGCGCTTTTAAATTATTTCCACTTTGGTCTCCACTTGAAGATTTTCATAATAAAATAATGTGAAACAAGCACTGAGGAGTTATCTATTCTAATATATTACAAAATTATATAAAATATTAGGACAGCATTTTGATAATATTTATCAGAATTATTTAAAACTTGGATATATTTTAGATTATTCACTCCATATTTTGGAATATTTACTATGGCTAAATAATTAAAAATGTATTTACATTAATGTAAAGTAAAATTTATTGTAATTTTGACTTTTCTTCTGAATATTTCATAGAAACATAGTGGGAATTCTGGTTTATACAGCTGTTAATGTTTTCTCTGGGTAAGGGAGTGGGGACTAGGAACTACATTTGAGTTGGTTAAAAACATGATACCAGAGATGGCTCTATGACTAATTACTATAGAACATAATGGAACTTATTTTCTGTGATATTTAATTCTCATCCCAAATTTGATTCAGTCCTAAAATGTTATTATTAAACTGATTTAGTTAATAGTGAACCTGAGTGAGGAAAATCACTTTGAGTGTTATTTTCATTCAGTTTATAATTAAATTTGTTTAAGAAAATTTTGGATTGCCTTTGGGAAAGTAATCAAGAGTGGGAAAGGAATCAAGAACATGATTACATTAGTTTTGAGGAAAAATATTACTACATAGTAATATTCCAGCTGAAATATTCAAGATAGTGTTGACTAATTATCTTGATAATTTCTTCATGACTCTATTTAGACTGTAAAAAGAAATAAAGATATATTCTTAAATGTCTCCAATAACAACCTGACTTATTCCCATATAGGGGAATTATTTTTATTGAAGCTAATTTGTGTATTGTTTAACTTCTGAATGTCACATTATTTCTGAATGTAAAACTGTGTTTTCCACTTTAGACCCTGTGAATACAATTTCATAGGTTCTTTCCTTTGGTGTATTGATTGGCATGTGTGATTTAACTTCCCTTTTCTTGCACTAGTGTTCAGCAGTGCCAGTTTTCTTCTCCCTGGCACTAAAAGAATCTTAGTCTCCATCTAATATACTAATAGCCAAACCAGTTTAAGATGTATAGAGGCACTGAATACCAACAAACATACTTGCTTTTAAATTTATAACTCTCTGAGGCTATTTTTTCATTGCTAATAGGATAGATCTTCTTATCTCCAGAGTTATTCATTCTATATGAGCTGTGCTTTCAAGGTGAATTGATTTCAGCCCGTGAAAACAAATACATTGCTCTAAGACATGCTTTATTAATGCTGCCTAGTGTGCTGCCACAGTCTTAAGAGCCTGGTTATAAATACAATGAAACATGATTAGCGAGCACACTTCTACACTATTAAATTGGCCCAAAGAGAAGACACAACTCGTCCAAGAAATTTTAAGGGTTAAAACTTCTAAACTTTTACTAAATGGTTAAGATTGAAATCTAATTGTATAAACCTAATGATTTACTTTCAAGCTAAATATTAATACATATAACAAAAAATGTGATGCCATAAACACACTGTTAAACAGTCTCAAGAAAATTAACCAGATAACAGATTTCTAAAGCAATTAAATCAGTAATGAAATTGCACAAGCCCCATTTATCAGGTGGTATACACAAACATATATACAGAGGGTGCCAAAAAGATGTATACACATTTTAAGAAAGGAAAAGACTGTATTAAAATTATATAAAGATGAATACAAGTTATGCGTATACATGTTTTTGGCACCCCCAGTATTAAAATTAATTAAAAAATGTGTTAATAATATTTGAAATTAAATGTATCATTTTGAGGAATGAAAGCTGCATTTATCAAGTCAGCATTTAACAAAATATTTCAAGGATAGAAATGGGGGAAACAGGTAGTTTCAATTAATTCTCATCAATTGTTAGGGATAACATAAAATTGACATTTTCAAAAACATTATCTACACAACTATTTCCCAAGTCATATTAATGCCATATCACACAATGCATATGACTTATTCCCATTTAGATAGTCTTTCATGTGGCTAAATATCAACTAACCAAATAGTTGATATTTGAAAAAAGGGAACTATATAAAGTGATCTATAAGAGATATTACAAATAAACCTAACAAATAAATTTAAAAATTTTAGATAAATGGAAATTTTCTTAGAAAAATATAAATACAGAAAAAGGATACTTATACCCATTTGAAACTTTCCGATATCCTTCGCCTTCTCAATTAATGAAGGCATATTTCATTGTCTATGAAGCATTCTCTCTATATATCTTAAAAACTTTAGTCAATAACTAAAACTTCTCAGCTTTAGATTATTCTGGCATTGGTCGAATGCCAGTCTTCCCTGTTCCCCAAATTCAAGGGATACATGTCATGCACTGGGCATTTTTTTTCTTACACAAGTGTCATGCATTAGTGATATCAGTGCTTTATAGCATTCCAACAATTATCTCCAAAGAAAGTCTATTACGACTTTTTCAACTCAACACTTTTATCTATTACGTGGATTTTAAGCTAAGATTCAAAGGGCAGAGATTTGCACTGTTCACATAATGCACGTTTGTTTTTCTGCATTTCTCCAATCTTGAAATTAGTTGGCCATACACCAAATTGTACCCAGACAACTCTGAGAAAAAGTGGAGTGTGTAATTTCCTGCAGATCCATTTCAGAGTGTATTCAAGAAGCAATAGCTAGCTTGTTCAATTGTCATAGTGACTGTGGAGAAATTATTTTCTACATGATACAGCTAGATGGTTTTAGAGCCTAAAACTTAAACAACTCTGTAGGTAAAAGCCTGCTATGTAGCCTAAGAAATAAATTAAAAATAAACTTTTGTGGTAAATCATTGAGCGTTTACCCCCAAATTCTCTATTCTATCCTAGGTAGTGCAGAATATGGTATCATTGGTGGGGTCCTTTTGTAAGAAATACATTTCAGGTGCTCCGCACTCTGTGGAGAAATGACTGAATCTAGATTTGGGGCAGAAATTATATCAAGGGCATCTTGTACCAGGGAGAGAGACTAATGAGCACTTGGTCAACATAATAAAATCAAGTTTGTCTCTCTCTCACTTCATTTAGGAGAAATTTTACATATTAAAAAACAAGGGGGGTGGGGGGTGGGAGATGAGGGTAAGGGGGATCAAATATATGGTGATGGAAGGAGAACTGACTCTGGGTGGTGAACACACAATGGGATTTATAGATGATGTAATACAGACTTTTACACCTGAAATCTATGTAACTTTACTAACAATTGTCACCCCAATAAATTAAAAAAAAAAAAAAAAAAAAAAAGAACATGTAAGCATTTGAAATACATTAAATATACAAAAAAATCTATGAGTCTACAATGGTACTACAAAGGAGAAAGCAAAGCAGAAAGTCTCATTTTCCAATACTGAAACAGTTTTGACATCAACTTCTTAGTCTGAAAGTAGATAAATAATGGGAATGTTGTCAGTTTGTATCTTGCCTTTCTACAAAGACTTCGATTAGATGGCAACTAAATAGCCTCAGATAATGAATGAAAGGTATTTCTTTTTATAGAGGAATGACAACTATACATGTAGAAAGGAAAAAAAAAAAAAAAAAAAACAGGACTTAAGCACAATTTTACCATATTCATTTTTGTGAAAGGGAAAGCAGGATAAAAACAAACAAAAAACTATGTTGACATATTTTAATGAGAATCTTAAATACATTTTCAAATTTCTTTCATCTACCTCAAATTTGTAACACAAAAATGATTTTCTAAATATGCTCAGTGTTTATTTTTTAATCATTTATCTGTGGCTCTCAAATGGATTTAATCTGGGGTAAGGATGTACGCCAAAACAAGCAAAGCACCACTTGACACAAAGATAAACAGATGAATCTGAGGTTATCAGAATATGCAGGTGGTTTAAAAACTCACACAGAATGGAAATTTAAAATTTAATATGATTTGTATGTCATAACAGAGATGAACATAGCAAATATTTTCCAGATTGCTATGTCAAAATAGAAATTATGTATTCTGAATAATACTTACTTTTACTTAACTGAAATTGTGATCACTAGAAAAACAACCCCACAGTAACATAAGTGATATGTTAATTCAGTTGTTTATTTAATATTCATCTACTTTAGACTCGAAACATATAAACTAAACACTTGTAAGCATCAAACAAAGCAAATATTACATTTTGTTATACTTGCCACCTTAGAAGCCTGTAAAGGTGAAAGTTTAAATCTCCATACAAGTTATCAGAGTAGAATGGATGCCATAAGATAAATAAGATTATATGGCTTTTCCTAGATGAAAAAAGAAATATGAAAATTATTTTTTGCTAAGAGCCTAATGGTTTAAATACCAAATATGTTTTGGGATAGTTTTCTGTTAGAAGTCTACAGTGAAATACTCAGCAGCTCCGACTCCATTTTAAGTCAGCTGTGTTCTTGCATCTAGACATGCTGCTAATCATTAGAGGAATTCTGCTTGGAACTTGAGTTGTCCAAAAACAGCCCCTTACCAGAAACTGCCTCTCATGAGTAGAAGTGGGGGGAAATATAGACAAAAATAATGATTGTTTATCAAATATTTGCCAGAGCTTCATGACCAGACTCAAATCAACTATTGACAAAGAGCTTTCAAGGTCTTCCTCGGACCCCTACTGGTGCCCAGATGTCTGTATTCCTCAGTCGCCTCTTCCTTATACCATTGCTCTTCCCTAGACATAGAATAAGCCTGAACTCTGTATTTTAGGAAGACAGAATTGAGTAATCACTAGGTTCCCCTTTTTCTCAGTTGGCATCTTCTTGATCAATAAACATTTATTTTCTCCAAACTCTGATGTTTTGAGTTTTGGTCTTTCAGAGTGTCAGGTATATGGACTTTGAACTGGTAATAAGAATATATACTAGTCAACGTGATCATATAGTAAATATCTTACCACATTTAAGGGGACTCATGTTAACTTTAACATTACTATTACCTCATTATATTTGCAAACCACAAAAAAGTCCTTTAATTTTCATTAAATTCTCAAGTAACACCAACTCTACTGTTGATATGGTAGGTAGATCTACAGAAATGAGCAGAAGGAGAGACCCAGCCCCGGTTAGAAAGCCCCTTGCTGCAGCTCCTACTTGGATCAAGACCCCTCGCAGTCCCTCTCACTTAGGGTACCAATGCCTGACTAGCCCAGCAGGATTCCAGGCTCACACATGTCCCTAAATCAAAGGGATATGCTGTTGAAAGTCAGAGAAGGGAGGGAGACATTCTGCTTGTCAGAGTATACGTTCTGCTCCATTTTAGTGAGCTTCTCAATCAAATCCTAAAAAAGAAACTGACACAAACTGCCTTGAGAACCAAAAGGGAAGAGTGGGCACCTCAACAGGGGATGAAGAGATAAAGAGAAGGGAGAGAGAGAAAGAATTCTACCCTTAGAGATAAAAACCCTTACACAATATAAGGAGAGGCTGCTTCCCTCTCCTGGGTCAGCCCCTCCATGCCTCAGCATTTACTCACTTTTATTCATGAATTTGCTGCCCTATGCTGCAGGAACTCTGTCTCTTGACAGAATTTTTTTCCTTCAAGAAGACAAAGAGCCAAGGTACAATGTCATCCCTGAACACACTATTATTTCAGAAATTAATAACAATTTTGAAATCTTAGTATTCAGACAACAAAAAAATGATGAAATTTTCTATAAACTTTCTATAAATTTTCTATAAACTTTCATTAGAGATTCAATAATGAATCAGTTCCCGAAAAGCACTGTGCTGCCAAAAAAGACTCGAGGAAAATGAGAGTAAAAGATATAGTACATCAATTAGATTGTAATAAGTGATTATTTTAAAAAAATGAAAATATTATTGCAAAATATTTAATTTGAATCTGTTTGTCTACTTGTGAGTAATCCATTGATGCAACCTAAATTTAGGAAAAAGTTGCTTTTTTCTTAAATAAAAATTAAGAAAGAAAATAAGAGAAATAAAACAACTTTATTTACCAGTAAGTATAAAAATGACAAAGTCACTCATAACATTTTATAATGAGATTAAATTGCCACAGGCCTGGTGCAAAATTTCCCCCCACCATTTTACCAGCTGCCTAATGGATAAAACATAATTGTTTTAGGGCATTCGATACATCTCCCATTTCATGTTACTGCAATTGAAGGTAGCCATGCATGCACCAAGTAGATGAATTTCATAGGAATTGTACATTGGCAGAGAGAAGCAACTTTGTATTCAAGGTATGCTAAATATGTTTTTGTTAGAGAAAAAGAGAGTAATTTTGTGGTAAAGTGGAATTACTGGTTGATCTAGAATGGGAAAGGAAAATACAGGACAGATATAAATCAAAAGGGACTCATATATACTAAAAAATACAAATCCATAGGACAATTATTTCCTTGAGCTCTGAATAGCCCTTAGGAGACATTTTATTTGTGGCCGCTGTGCATGTTGATACCAGCCTGCTAACTGGGCTGGTTGCTCTATGTAGCCAATCTTATTAGCCCTTATCAAATCCTTAACCAAACTACCTTTTTTCTAACCTTAACTACTGATGTACCTGTGATTTAAATTCTTCCAGGCAGTAGACTATTGAAAAGGTGTACAAAAACATGTTATAGCTACAAGTTTATTCACAGAACCCCTGACCTAAAAGGGGGCAATGAGTTATCTTTCTTTCTCACCAGGTTCTCAGGAACCCTAGAACAAGAGGTTCAAGAGTTGGGAAGAAATTTAAAAGCCTAGAATGCTTTAGTAGATCACTTACAAGGAACTTTAATGTCTAGAGCTGCTACTATGTGGGCCACTCAAGAAGTTTGCCAAAACTTCTGCATTTTTCATATTCTGCTCCCCATAATAACTAGGATTGTGGACAACCTTACCAAAGTCACCAACATCATTGCGAGAGAACTATGGGTGCCACAGCAAGAGGTCCCTACAATCATCTAGCATTGGTCATGATCATTGCTCCCCACAATGGTACTTGTGCAGTGAATAGGAGTGACTGCTGTACAAATGTTCCATGAAATCTCTCTAGTGTCTACTCAATCACCAAAAATATTCAGACTACAATAATCTGATGGGAAATTCCTCATATTGCCATTGCCATACTCACTCTACCATTTAAAGACCTCATGAGCAAAGTATCTTGGCATCTTCTAACTGGCTCCCTCTGTTACACTAGGCAGACAGAACAGGGGTGTGGGGAGGGTTGGGGGAGGAAAGGAAAAAGATGTGAAAGGAAACAAAGGGAAAAAGAGATGAGAAAGGTGCAGCTACAGCTAATTGTAATGGATTATAACACTGCCAGCATTATGAACAGGGAAAAATCTCCACCCCCTGTGTCACCATGACAGTTGTGACAAGGGCCAAATAAGGACAAAAATTCCTCCTCCCGATGGGAAGGAGTGGGCAGCAAAGACCCACCCTGAAACTGCCTGTAATGCCAGCCCTGAGCATTCTAAGCCATCTTTCAAATATAATCCTAAATTTCTTTGTTCTTTGGGGTAGTTGCCCTTTTTCCTGGCCTTCCCACACCCATTAATTTGGGAATATACTCTTTTTCTTTACTCTAATAAATCCTATGCTTGCTTGGGTTTGGCTTTGTTCACGTGGCTTTGTACATATTGGAAGGCTTCCTTGTGATATTACAAGCACCCATTCTTCGGGAACACCCCCAAATCACAAATGTTGGTTTTACTCCCTTGGTCAAACTTCAATAATTATTATCCTTTGCTATTCCCAAGTATATCTCTCATTAAATGCCTGATCCCAAAGAAATTCCAGTAACTGTCAATTCAAGAACATGTTCAATAGGTAATAAAACCAGTCTTTCAGAGCCTATAAGAATGTGAAGAACAGCTCACCCCAAAAAATACTTGAAACAACTTCAATCAATGACTTTTTCCCTCTCTAATAGTGTTTTTTAGTTTAGTTTTAGGACAGATTTTTGTCTGTCTTAAACAACAGGGGGAACTGACCAAATCTTCAGTTACCCATTTCTAACTTTTTGTTTTCTCTTGAACAAACTTTAGTCAGGCTTATTCCCATTGTAAAACTCTGATTGCCCCTGTTAAAACAACAAATTTCAACTAAGCAAATTTAAAGATTTAATTGGCTTTATTAAATGATTAATGTTTTGGACAGCATCCCATCTAGCAAGCACAGAGATAATCAGAGGACTTATAGAAAATGGAAAGTTTTTATACAAAGGAGGGTGGGAAAAGGAAGTCATTAGCAAAAGTAAAGAAAGACTGTTTTTTGGGAGAAAGAAGGAAATGGCAAGGGTTTTATTATACAGATTGACACTTCTTTCTTTGGGTGATGGAGAAGGCCCAAGTGACAGATTACCTGGATGGTGCTGACCAGAAAATTCCAGACTAGTTTATTTAGATTACATTTCTGGGAAGGGTTGAAACTGCTATTAAGTTAGGTGTTAAAATCTGGTTTGGTATCATGGGCGTGAGTGACGCCATTTTGGGCCTATAGTTTTGTTTTGTTTTTTTTCTTTTTCTTTTTTTTTTTTTTTTTAATTAACACTCCCAAGCCTGAAGAAGTACTAAAAAATGGGACATGCAATCTAATATTTGAAATCACGATCTGGAAGACATATTTTCACTCCCATGTTAATTGCAGCATTATTCAAAATTGCCAGGGTATATAAATCACCCAAGTTTCCATCTTCAACAGATGAACAGATAAGGGAAATATGGATAAAGAAAACAACAGAATATTATTTAACCTTAAAAAAGAAGGGAATTTCGACACGCAATAACATGTATAAATAAAATAAGCCTGTCACAGTAAGATATATAGTATGATTTTACCTATAGGCTATACTAAAATTTGTCAAACTTATAAAAGCAAAGAACAGAGTTTGCTGATTTGTTTCTATTTGATTTTGTTTTTCAATATGGATAATTGATAAGAGATAACTATAAGAGAAAGATTTGAAAAATATAACCTCTTCTCATATTTATTTTGCTGAAACACCGTTTATAAAAATAGGGCTGACAAGCTCTTTAAAAAACAGACAAAACTTATCTGAAAGGACTTTTAGTGACAATCAGAGTCCATTGTCTTGGCCCAACAATTTTAAAATACTCTGCAGATACAAATTTCCTTTATCATGTGTTACTCTCTTTTCCTATTAAAACCCAGACCCCATTTTACTTTTATGCTAAGGTGCAGGGATGTGACTAGGCTCCAACAATCAACTCACTCAAAAGATAATTAAATCACAAAGAAAGACACTACGAAGTAGTTGCTCAACTCATTCTTTCTTAAGTGATATAGGTCTTCAGAGTCACCAGAGCTGGAAGACTCTTCATGCCACAGCATTGGCTTCTGGGTGGTGGTATCAGAGTCACTATTGCTGGAGAAACACCTTTGGTTTGGTTAGACAGGATTCTGAATTTCTAAGTCTGGTATTTTCCATACTGAGATTTTGTGAACTAACATTTTTCAGTAAATTTATTTTCTGTTAAAATGAGGCAAAGGATCTTTTGTTAATTGCACTAGGAACCCTAAGTACACAAAATTAAAGCTCTGTGTAAAGCCCAGGTGGGAAAGTACATAGGGTTAAAGCTCTGGTTAAAGCCCATTGATGGGGAAAATGAGCCAGGGGATTTCCCAAGAATGGAGCTAAGCAAACTTCCTAAAGAAGTTGTAAAGTTTTAATGGCCGAGACAGAATGAAAGTTCAGATTGAAAACTCTCGGCGAGATAATACCAAAGACTTGTTCCTTCCTATGGTATTGGGTGAGGAAGGTGGATATTGATCAGCACAATGTACTCTGAATTGAAAAATGAATGTCTGGAAAATATTCCTCGTTGGAAAGAGATGCATAAAGGAAGAATAAAGTTTATTGTGGTGTCATCTATGTCAGATTGGCCAGTAAGTTGTTGCTTTCTGATTTCATTTAAATCTGCTTGGCTTATGATATTAATGGTGTTATGTGAATATAAAAAAATGTTTAAAATGAGTGGTGGGATCTTAAAAAAAATAACCAATTGTGGTTCAAAATTATGGTATAAGTGAATGTAATATCACTAAAATATGCCATTTTTGTTATGTTGAGTAAAGACAGCTTGTGTCAAAAAAAAAATTAAGACTAGTTATAGGTTTTAAATTTTAAATAAATAGAAAAAAGATTCTAAACTATTATGTATTATCCTAATGACATTATTTTACTTGCTGTCCTTTTTATTCTTTCTTTCTTAACTTACTTTATGTAGAAGTACTAGGTTAGGTTATTTATGATAACCTTAAGGGCACTAATTATTCAGAACTCTTATCTGACAAACGCACATTCATAGTATTTGTCTCTAGGCTTCGCAACATTTTAATGTTGATAAACACAAATACCTCCCTAACTAATTGACTGTCATTTTCTAATTATGTTTTATTCCATTTGTTTAAAAGATTTTTTACTGAGGCATGAAAAATATTCCAAAAGCAGGAGGCATGTTTTAAATTATTTTATAGTCTTCTTTCAAAGATAGGATTTCTCTTTAAATCTAGACACTTGGATATTTTGGTGTCTGAGCATTGCCTTTGTTTCTTAGCAATTGCAGAGTTGATTAACATATATTTAAAAATAATCATAAATAAAAATTGTCATAGTGAAGTTTACCTAAAACGGATATTTTGAAACCCTATTCTTTTACATACACAATGTTTTATGATGCTCATTTTGGTGCTCATAATGATGACAAGTATAAAGAATCTAAGAAAACATCTATTTAATGCAAAATAAATTCCAAGTGTTTGAAAACATAATTTTTTTAAAATAACCAAATAAATTGAAGGATGAAATATTTATTGATATAATGGTGATATTTGGGGTCATTTCAATTAAAATGAATTTTGTTTTGTAATGAGAATAAAACTAAGCTTAGTTTGAAAACTCTCCTCTACTTTGGAATTTCCCAAAATTCCACTCTGAATTTGAAGCAAATTTAAAATAAATGGATGGTTTATACAGATATCGATTTAACTGAATGTAGGCTACACAGAATAATTTCTGTCTTCAAGTAAACACACTATCACTAAAGTGTCTAATACTCTGTAACATAAATACACAACATACTTACTTATACAAATAAAATAGTCTTGATCCCATACTAAACATTTGTACTTAATATCAATGCATTAGAAATTATGTATATTATTTATATTGAAATTTCTATTGAATATTTAGTTTGGTCTTCCTTTCATGTATTGTTTGAACATACAAAAATGCTTATTCAGTACCAGCTGTATTTTTTACAATGAGGATATTATGGAGAAGAAGAGAGACAAAGACTGATTTCAAGGATTTCATTCTGTCATGGGCAAAGACAGAGAAACGTGTAAGGAAATAAATAAGACCAAAAAAAAAAAAAAAATGGCTTCCTTTTGTGATAAATTCTATGAAGAAAATAAGAGTGATGAGATAGCAGTAAGAAATAATTATCGTTTTAATCATGTGATAAGTTATTTCTAAAGTGGTAGCATTTGAGCTGAGACCTGAAAAAAGGTATATTCAGAACTATCTGAAGAGGGTCCTAAATGGAGAAAATGTTGATTATAAAAGACCGAGGGAAAACAACAACAACAACAACAAATAAACAAACAAACATAGAGACCCTGGAGAAAAAGAAAATTCTATTGCCTTAGGAATATTTAAAAAAAATAACTGTAAAGTTACTCTGTAGTCTATATTTACATATTTTAACACACACACACACACACACACACACACACACACACACACACACGATCTCTTTCTAACCAGTTTTGATACATTTTAAATAAAATCCTCACCAACCTAAGTAAGCTCTCCAATAAAAAGCCCTAAATACATTAACCAACCCAAAAAGAAGATACCGCAATACCAGCATCAGGTAAGTTATCATGTAGTTTCATTTTTCAGATATCTGGCTCTGATGTCCATTCCTCCTCTTTTTGGTGTTTTGTCCATAAGGACTTTATAATCCTTGAAATAAACTATAATTTTACATCCCATCATGAATCATATATATAAGCGTGGGGGAAAAAAAGAATCAAGAAAAAGTAAATTATTTGAAATATGTACATTTGTATAGCACAACAAAGAGTAGAATGTGATTTAAGATCTCAATATTCATTTCTGAAACTGACTTCAAGCAATGTTTACTTTTATAATTCTCTATCTCTACCACCCATTCTATGTTTTTGTTGTTGTTGTTTTTTTTGTTTGCTTGTGTGTTTTGTTTTGTTTTTCCCTGTTTTTTGTTTTTTGGGTTTTTTTTTTGCTGTGAGTTGTGTGGTAATGTGACTCAATTTTAGATCTAAAGGAACAGAGAAGTGTTTTTGTTATTGGTGTTTGTGATGGCTGCACAGAGTTGTAGTAAGACTTTATTATTTTAAAACTTGAGGAAAGTTACAAAAAGTGCTACATAGAGTGCCTCAGTTCCATAGGTAGTCTTGGTTTCCATTACGCTTTTGTGTTTATTTTCCCTCAATACTCAATATCAATTGCCCCAATAACATAGTGACCTATCTTTGCCTGTTTGCTCAGTAGTCCAGGGAGCCCTAGATAAACATTAGTCATTCTAGTTCGTAATCCAGTGGTAGCAACTAAACCCTTCAATTCAGCAGATCCCAGAATCATTTGAACAGAATATATCCCCTTGTCATTTAGTTTATTATGAGAAGTAGCATCTCAAATTCTACCTCTTTATTTTCAAATTAGCTGCTCCAGGCAATTCATGAACAGTCCCGCTGAAAAACCTTACGGTGTTATCAAGTCTATTGATTTATAATGTCTTTGAACATTAGAAAACATGGTACATGAAGGTTTATGCTGTTACATCATCATGATGTAATTTAGTTAAGTTATAACAAGGGAATAGAGTCAAGGCAAGTGGCACTGTTTAGTCTGTTTAATTTAATGAGTGCTTGCTTCTTTGACATACATATTCCTGTGAGAGAATAGAAAAAGCCTGTCTTTCATGCCTGAAATAAGGTAAAATATATGTAACAATTTTTTTTTTTCTGCAATGGTTTTGAGTATAGAAAAACGAGGTAGTTCTGTATATTTCTGTGAGAAAACAGAGGAAGTCGGTACCTAATGTCTCAAATAAGAAAGGCAAAATGAATCGTGATGATCACTGTAATGGTTTTGTTTAGTTAAAATGGAAGATATTCTACTCTTCGAGAAGAAAGAATCAGATAGCAACCACTTATTTATGCTTTTTTTTTTAAATTTTAAGACAGAATCAAATTATGAGAGGGATTTTAAAAAGTTTGTGGGAAGTAGGCTTCACCAAGAAAGGAAATAAAAACATAAAAGTAATATATGCTTAAAACATGAATATTATCCTAATAATATTAAAGATATGACAGAAAAAAAAAAGTTATTTCAACAAATTTTCATCTCCAGTATTCTCACTCATTCCCTTAGTAGCTTATAGAATAAATCTGTTGTTTTAGGTCTTCACAAAGTTATATGCCTAAAAAATGTGCATTCTTGGTCATGGTACAGAAAACATAAAATTGGACAGAACATTCCAAATTTGCAAGATATTGTCTATTATTTCTCATTGTAAGTTAACCTTTAACGGTATATGCAATCAATCACAAGACCAATTTCTTTTCATGTTGGAGTATATAGAAATATGTGAAATTCTTAGACATCAGTCCATTGCTTTACTGTCTACTAAAACCAGGTATTTAAAAACAATGTTGGGATACCATGCTGTTGTATAAAATACTTAGTAAATCTATGGGAGGTTGGCACTGGAAGAGCTATCGTGAACAGTGAAATAAAATGAAAATCCTCTTTCGGTGAGGACAGTAGTTGCTTCCATCATTCTGTAATCAGTAAAACCAATCTGATTCTAGCTAACTGGTGTGTTCACTTGAGAAATTATGTCCTATTGAGAAAATCTGAGCAAGTTGTTTTGATTAATTTGGCATCAGTTGTTTGTACAGACGGCTCAACTTTGATGAAGTCAAATAATCATTGACTTGGTGGAGAACCTCTGTCCCTGAAACAAGGACCACATTTTTAAAAAGTACATCTCTTGAGGACATTGGCTGATTTCCACAGAGTTGAAAGCAAGCCTTTGTGATTGTTAGTACCTCTTTTGTGGTATGGACATTTTAATGAGTATCCATAGTATATGGGGTGGGTAGTACAAAGAAACTGTATCTCCTGCTGGGGCTACCAGTTACCATATAGAATACCCATGTGTCCAGATGCAGTAGACTGAATATTTGTTTCCTTCTCAAATTCCTAAGCTGAGTGATGCTATTTGGAGATGGGCATTTAGGGAGGTGATTAGGTCAGAAAGATGGATTCCACATGAATGGGATTAGTGCCATAAATGGGATTAATACCCTTAAAAAAGTGACCCCAGAGAACTTTCTTGTTGTTTTTGTTTTGTTTTGTTTTTTGTTTGTTTTACTGTGCAGGGAAACAAGAAGAATATTGTCTGTGAACCAGGATGTAGGACATCAACTAACACTGAATCTGCTGGTGCCATGATCTTGATTTCGGTCCCAGCTTAAAAGAACTGTGAGAAATATGTGTTTATTGTTTAAGCCACTTAGTCCATGGTATTCTGTTACAGCAACCTGAACAGACTAAGACACCTGGTAAATTTGAATTTCAGTTAAACAATGAACATTGTATGGAACATATTTTACCAAAAAAGTATTTGTTGTTTATCTGTGATTCAAATTTAATTAGGTGGATGCATTTGCATTTGTTAAATCTAGCAACCGTACCACAGACCCACCACATTTCATCTAATTGTGTCACCCAATTATTTAATGTTGCCCATTCCATCTCCCCACATTTGTCAAAAAAAATTGACCCTATAGTCCATTTTCATATTTTTATTTTTTCTATTAATTTTTTCTGACAATTTATTCACCAATTTATATTCAACCTTGTAGAACTATTTTAGTGTGAGTAATACTTGCAAAATCAAAACATTTAATTTCTTCACTTATCATACAAGGTCGAGTTTGAGTTGTGATTCTGCCTCTTTGATATGACTATGATTATTCACCTATTATATTTAGACAGGATGCCCATGATTGAGGTGGTGCCCTCAAATTTAGTACTTGAGGAAAGGCTTATAACTGTCATAGCACCTACTTCAAAGACATGATAGGATATGGAGAAATGTCTAGTGATAGTACATAATCCTGGAAGAAACAATAATGTACTATTTGATGACGTGAGGCTTCACTGAAGAAAACAGCCATGGTGAGAGGGCTACCTGAGAGGGGAGTATTGCTTGACCATGGGATTTAGGGATTTAGTCAGGGTGATAATTATACTGATCCCCTTCTTTCACCTCCACTTCCTTCTTACACACTTATCTCCTCCAGTGGTCCCAACTGTCCTACACATTTGGAAGCCCGAGTCTAAGAGACCTGGGGATACAGGTCGGGTTTCTCATGTTCAGAATAAGGTGAGTAATGGACAAAGAGAGCAGATATAGAGGGGCAAACAGGATACCCAATACACTTGTGAACCATTATTATTATTATTATTATTATTATTATTTTATTTACTATGTATTTCAGTCATTTTATTTCATCCCTTTCCTGGATCCTTCTGCATTAATCAACTTTAGTAAGTTGTTACAATGTTTTCCATAGTAACTCATTACAATTTACATTCATACTTGAACAGTAGTTATTTATGTTACTATTTAGGCAACAGTAGTTACCTACAATATGTTTTAAAAACATGGAATTACATGGAAGTAATAAAATTACTTGGAAGTAAACATGGAAAAACAAATATTACATGGAAGTAATATTTCTATTTTACTTTCAGGGTACTAGAATGGTTGTGTTCTACTGAGAACTTACTTCCTGGCTTGCAAAAGGCCACCTCTCTCTGTGTCCTCAGATGGCAGAGAGAAAGCAAGCTCTGGTCTCTCCAAATCTTCTTATAAAGACATTAATCTCATTATAGGGCCCCAACTTCATGATTTTATCTAAATTTAATTGCTTTCCATAGGCCCTAATGCAGGTACCATTACATTATGGTGTTCAAAACAAGACATTAGACTCAAAATGTGGTCACTTATGTGAAGCCCCACAGCACCAAGCCAAGGCTTAATTAAGTTTCAGCTCTCCCAGAAATGGAATCTCAAACCAATCAGGAATCACCTGATCATCACTAAATAGTTAATCTGTCTCATATACCCTTACTATTCCCTAAAGGAGAGCAAACTTTCAATAACCAACCCGATTTTTTTACCTAGCATAATTTCCTTGTTCCTGTTCTCTTTTACCTGTAAAAGTCTTTCATTTAGTATAGTTCCTTGGAATTCCTTTCTCTCTGACAGATGCCTGATTTGAATTGATTTTTGCTCAGATGACCTAAAAAATCATAGTAGACCTCAGTTTATCTTTTAATAAGGGTTAGGTCTTCAACATATTAATTTGGGGATACAAAAAATTCAGGGCATAACAGAGATGCTAAATCACCAACATTATTGATTTATTAAAGCCATGCCTGCTGGATTAAAAAGAATAGTTTCACATTCCTTAGACCCAATCAACTATACCATACATTGATTTTAATGAAGTGTTCATGTTATCAAATGTAATATCCTAGAAAGTTAAGTCTATCAAGTAGAATTTACTATCAGCATTTACTTCTACCCATTCTCAATAGTTGGACACCTTATATAAATAAAAATGGTTTTTCAATATTTCCAGTTTTCAGTAGAATCTCACTGTTTTTAATATATTCATGAGTTTTAGATATTGATAATTGATATGGATAAAAGTGGTTTATTAAATGGAATATTTTACTGAACATAAACCGTATACCTAACTAGCATTTTATCATGATCTAATCTGATATCTACTCAAAAGATAGATGGCTATAAAAATATAGATGATAAGTAGATGATAGATAAGTAAGATAAATAAAAGATACTGAGAATTTGATTAAAATTTTGCCCAAATATTCAGGCCTTCAATAATGAAGCCTTAGGTTCAAAGCGGAATACCATCTAGGATAGTAAAGTGAAATGGTGCTATTGAGTCAGCTATACATAAATATAAATAAATGTATCAAGTGAAATTTCATAGAATTCTAAAGACATTTTGTGCAGAAATAAAGGATCCTGCTAGCTGTCATTTAATTGTTTTAAACATATTTGCATGTTGCAGTGAATAATATACAGCTAAATTGAATTCATATATATTTTTTCCCTGCAGAATTCTGATGAAATCTAATGGAACAAGTGAAAATGTGGATGCGTTAATATTACGGATGACAGCTTATCATTACTTTTGTTGTATAAAATGATGGTACTAGTGAAATCATACAGTAAAATAAGTAGTAGCTTTTAAGAAGCTTCAAGTATTCTTTGTGTTCTTGAATGATGGAGATTATATTGAAAACTGTGTTATACTGAGTGACTCCCACATGCTATTTCACTGTAGCCTGAATGTAGAAATAAACACAGGACCAGTTATGATAATGATTACATGTAATTGACTTTATATATAATTCAGCTTCTTCCATTCCCCAATTAAAATAACTGAACTTTATTTTTATGACATTTTAGAATCAAAGCAGCCACTAAGATCCAGTTATTGGTAAACAGAAATAATAAGGACTATTCTATAAGAAAAAAAAAAAAAAGAAACAGCAGAGAGTAAAATTTTCCAAACTCCAGAAAGGTGAAAAAACAAGTCATTGCTTTTAAAACTTTCCTTTCAAAATTGAAGATTTGCTATATTAAATGAAATCTACTATGTACACTGAATAATCAATTCCTCTTAAAGTTAAATTGGATCTGAAGGGAGGACAGGTATTACACATGAATCACTTTCTTTCAAAAGAGGATCTTAGGGGAGAAAACTCAATTTCTATGGTAATCTTGGGAATTCAAAAATTATTAACCTCAAAACAATGACCCATTGAGAGAAATGAGAAAATAATGCTAATGTTAGCATGGAATTAGGCTAATTTTACATTATAGATCTTTGCAGTTTTTCTTCATAGATTTGATAACTCTGAAATATTGCCTGTTTTAGAAGGCACTGAAAATATTTTACTCTCCATTCCAAGGCTGAGCATTTTATTCATTATCACAACATTACTTCGTGATTCAGTCCTGAGATATCATTCAGATTTAATGGAGAGAAATTGGGGGCTGAGGGAAAGGGACAGAAAATGCAAGAGGAAATTATTCCCTGAAGTCAGTTATTTAAATTTAATCCTTAAACTGAAATCACTTTGTTAAACTGAAGAATAGTAAATTAACAAACTTATCAAAAATACTGATCAAGTTTTATCCTAAAATATTTTTTACAAAACTGCAATGAGGCCTAAAAATAGGGTATTTAATAGAGATTTTAACGTTACACTTAATTAGACAATTTTAAATTGAATTGAATTGTCATAATAAATTTTTTTTTCCCCCCCTAACCAATGAAACCAGTCAATTCAGATTCAATTATTCTGGCTCTTTTACTTCAATTCATTGATTCTTCAAAAAACGTGTTATTTAAAGCATTCAAATGTTAGTTGATGATGGTGTTAAGTTGCAATACCTGTCTTGATTTTAAAATAGGATAGGTCAGTAGAGCCAATTTCTACCTCAAAATCACAAAAGCATATCCATATCTAGGCATGATGCATTTAATGTAGGTCTTAAACCTGACAATAAAATGTGGAATAATTTTGATACATAGTCAATACATGACATATGATAATTTAACTTATTAATAAAGGTACAACTTCACATTTTCACAAAACAGTTTGAAGTTTGGGCTTTGTTCATATCACATGTATTGATGATGACAGTTATAACTCATGTAGTTTGTGGCTCTCTGACCTATTTGGCAGAGCAATTAAGTAAAAAGGAGTAAAATAATATGCCAAACTCTCTTTGATGCAATTTTCTACAAACTCTCCAGTAAGTGCAGGTTTTACCTTATAAACTATAATTATAGTAGACATATAGTTTATTGCTCCGTTTGAAATGGGATCATTTTATAAAAATTGTCTTGATTCTCAGAAAAGTTAATTCTAGTTTCCTAATGAAATATGGGCAAAAGAAATTAGTATAACATCTATGCAATTTTAGATACTGTTGTGATCATCATACTTTTCTTCCTGAAAAACTCTCTTCTCTCTTTCTATTACTATATTTTTAAAGAAATTAAAATTATATTATAATGTGGGCTGATATTAAAAGACAAAGATTATAAGCATGGTAAGGAACTATTGTCTCCTCATGACTAATTGAGTTAATAATGCAAAGAAGAAATAAATACCATTTAAATTTTAAATATCACAAGTGTTACAAACTTTCAATGAGTATAATACATAGGGATACATGTTAATGAAAAGATTCTTTTAGTTTCAGGTCATTGAAAAAAGTAGAAAATAATGATAATATGATTGCAATTCACAGAATACATTTCCCAGCATTGTAATTGCCATAGTTTGGTCTGCCTACTGTCTCATTAACTCTGAAATAGCACACTATCCAAAAATAGATCCAAAATCTCTGATTTTACCGACAATTTCCTTCCAAAATTGTTCTGACTCATTTGAAAGAGTGTTTTTGTTCACACTGAATATTAAGTTAAAAACAAAAACAAAAAACAGGATATGTTAATCTAAGATCTTGATGAGTGTGGAAATGTATTGATGAATATGATGATTATTCTAACTATTCTAATGCAAAGAGATGATAGACCTGGTCACTTAGAGTAAAGGTTGACCATTGTCACGAAACTACAGGTCTAGGATGTGACTACCCACCATGACCTGCTTTATGTTAGGAATTTTTATGTTAAGACCACCTTAAAAGGTTACTTTCAATTTCTGAGTTTGTAGGGCCTGCCATGGTATCCTCCCCTGAGCTTGTCAGGTTTAGTATGTGGCCCCTTTTTCATCTACACTACATAGACATATAGAAAAAAACAAAGCTTCCACCCTTATAAGAAAAAACAAACTGGACAGGCCTCACATTAAAGACTATTCTGGTGAAATTCATTGGAGAGTTCACAGGACAGTCAGCCCCAAGTCTT
Source organism: Rhinolophus sinicus (assembly GCF_057876585.1). Classification (NCBI taxonomy): domain Eukaryota; kingdom Metazoa; phylum Chordata; class Mammalia; order Chiroptera; family Rhinolophidae; genus Rhinolophus; species Rhinolophus sinicus. The sequence continues at coordinate 161,135,593 of NC_142516.1, forward strand.
AACGAGAGACAGACAATGGCAGGTAGACATATGACCTAAGCATTTGCTCTCATGGGCTGAAGACTGTCAGACTTCACATAAGCCTAGAAGGTCATGAAACTTGAAATTATGAGAAATCTCAGGAGGCTGAGTATAGGCTAGAGTCAGAGTGGGAAGCTCCTGGGAGATGCAAAGTCATGGGGGATGGGGGGTATGCCACCATTTCACAGGAGCCATTCTAGGGAGTGTATAAAGTTCCAGCAACTCAGGTCTGCTGAGTTAACTCATTCCCACCTATATGCTGCCCAAAAAACTTGGCTATCTTGCTGTTATCATCAAAATTATGGAAAAAATATGTTCAAACAAAAAACTGCATGTGAATGCTTAAAGCACATTTCTTCTTAACCATCAAAAACTGGAAGAAACCAAGATAATTTTATATGTATGTCCTTGAATGGATAATAAAACTGTAGTACATCCATAAAACAAAATAATGGATACAGGTTATATGATTCATATAAAAACATGGATGAAACTTATATGCCTTTTGTTAAGTGAGACTCTGAATATTATACATCAGATGATTCTATTTGTATGCTATTTTAGAAGCAAAAATTATTAATAGAAAATAGATCCATAGTTGCTAGGTATCTGGGAATGAAGAGTTTACTACAAAGAGGCTATCCTGGCTTTTTCTTAGAGTGATGAAGTATGGTACATAGATGGTGAATACTGACTCCATATATTTGTCAACACTCATACAGGGTGAAGTGTTCTGAATGCAGTTAAAACAAAAAATCAACCAGGATTTTCAGATATCGCAGAATAGAATGAAAACAGTGGCAAAATAATCAAACAACAAATGCATGACACAACCTCACTGAAAGGGGTAGAGGAAAAGTTGGGCTGACCTAACACTATGGACAGAATGTTTTCATCCCTCCAAAATTTTTATGTTGAAGTCCTAATCCCCAGTGCTATATTTGGAGCTGGGTCCCTTGGAGGATAAATAGGTTTAGCTGAGGTCATGAGGGTGAAACCTCCATGATGGGATTAGTGACCTTATAAGAAGAGGCCAGAGGTCATGTGGTTACATGCTCTCTCTCTCTCCTCCATGTGAGTATAAAGCAAGAATGTGCCCTTCTGTAAACCAGAAAGAGGGCCTTCACCAAGAACCCTACCACACCAGCACCCTGATCTTGGAGTACCAGCCTCCAGAACTGGTTGCCATTTAAAATATACTGAGTCTGAGTCTGAAAGGAAGATTTTTTTTTTTTTTTTAATATAAAGTTAAAGGCATATTACTACATGTGGACTACTTTGGCTATTAGATGGAGTAAATCCTGAAATTGTTTCTGAATGAAAAATAGAAAAGGATTGTAGAAAATAGGAATTTTCTAATATATTCACAAACATTTAAATTATCAATATGCTGAAAGATATAGTTTCTTAAGGAAGATCATTAAATGAGGACAATAAAATAATTAGTATTTTACTGTAGAGCAGGGGTGTCCAAACTTTTTTTAACGTTTTTTACCAAGGGCCATATGCGGTAAAATACACAAACAGCCAGGCCACTCACTCGAGGTACGTATTGCCTCACCTGGTCTATTTAAGTAAACTAAATATATTTTTGGAATTTGCTGTGGGCCAATTAACAAGGGATTGCAGACCACAGTTGGCCCACGGGCCGCAGTTTTGACACCCTTGCTCTAGAGTCTATTTTGAGTATGCCTTTAGAACTTCCTCAAGTTTGGAAATCTGTGTTTTTCTTTAGTGTAGAAATCTTGTAACATCACCCACCCTGATGTTATTTTCAATAATACTAAGGTGAATGATAAATTTGATCATTTAAATTATTTAAATCAAAATTATTTTTATAAAGTTTAAAAGAGTTTTGAAAATTTAAGAGATAGGTAAGGTATATTCAAGAAAAAGAGGTATAAAAGAAAATAGTGTCCAAAACAATTAATAAAATTTTGACAAAATATTCCTTTGCCTAAATTGGTCTGTAGTACTGTAAATAATAATAATTTTAATTCACCCAATGACTTCAGCTGGAATTTCTTATTTTGAATAAAAATCCTTATCAGTTATTTCCCTAAAGATTCTCTTGCATCCTCAGTCTCTACTCAAATTTTATGTTATCAGAGTAGTCATTCCTAATGATCCATTATAAAATCATATCTCTTTACATTCTATGCTTTTCATATTTTACCTGTTCATTACAAAATGAATACTAGAAAGTTGTGGAAGAATAGCTACTTACTGGGGAAAAAAATCAATTGCAAAAGATTGAAACATAACTTTAAGCTGTTAATGAATTGGATTATAAACAGCACATAGAAAGGTAGATAGCCTATAAATGTTTAAAATTAATATACCCTTATGATTTCTGTTAACCATTACTATCATCACTAGTAACGACATATGCAATATTTCCTATATTGTGCATATAAAAAATTTGTAAAGTTTTATCTGATCTAATTCCAGAGAAATACACAAAATATTATGATCGAAAATGTTTGTAATAACAGTACAGTAAGTGCTCCTAATATATGCAAATTTTATGCAATCCTTTGGAGATGCATTTTTTTCCCCCTGAAAGAAAGGACTAGGAAGTATAATTTCTACAGGTAACAATAATAAGATATATAATAGCTAAGGAAAATGTATTCCTAGATCCAAGCTAACACATGCACACACACCATACAGGCTATACCATGCAGTCTTTTGATACATAGTTCTTGAGAATTCCTTACTAACATTAGTAGAGAATCTTTCCCAGCAGCAGAGGACACAACATGAACAAAATGCACAAAACTCCTCCCCTCCTGCACTTACATTTTCGTGAATGGAGAAGTAAACACACAAAACAAATAAATGATATGTCCTAATGAGAAAAACAAAGGAGGAAATGAAGTAAAGGCATGCATTAAGGTAGTAGTTGCTTCCTTCTTTTTTTTCCTAGAGATATGCTAACAAGGAGAGGATAAATGCCATCCCATGGTTTAGATAATACAAACAAACAAAAACAGATTGATTTTGTGTTAGCTCTTTTAGGTCACTTGCTTAACACTTGACTCAATTTAGACTTGTCATGTGCCCAGGAAACTAAGGAAAACTGGATATCTGTAAGCATTATCTCTGTAAGTAGTGTTTTATTTTTCATTGTTTAATTTCCACCTATAAAAAGATAGTATATTTATTTTGTCATATCTAATGTTTGTTGATTTAATTTCACTGAAAAAATATTTTGTAATGTCTTTTAATTTTTTTGCATGTTTAATATTTTCCTTTTCTATCATTTTTTCTTAAATGTTTAAGTTATAATTCATTATCAGGTTTAATAAATGAACATTCAAAATTATAGACAGGCATATGGCTTGTTTTTAGCCATGTTAATTATTTCCTAATATTGATTAATTTTTAATTATAGAGTACCTTTTTGGTTGTTAGAGAAATTGATTGAATTAGTGCCCTTGATTCATCAACCCTCTATGAACCTTGTGCCACCTTAGCTACACTCTTCTTGTTTATGTTGGAATATTTATTACTTGCCATTTGCACTTGCTGTTTCTTTAATCTGCAAGTATCTTCTCTCAGTGCATTGGTTTCCTAGGGCTGACATTAGTTTCCACAAACTGGTGACTTATCAGAACAAAAATTTATTGTCTCACAGTTCTGGAGGCTAATGTTCAAAATCACAATGTCAGTAACCCAGACTCTCTCTGAAAACTTCAGAGGAGCATCCTTCCTTTCCTTTTCTTAGCTTCTAGTGGTTTGTCCGTCGTTGTTGGGGTCCTTGGCTTACAGCTACATCTCAAGCTCTGATTCCATTGTCACTTGGCATTCTTGCCCTTGTGTCATTGTCTTCTACTTCTTCTAGGACACCTGTCATATTGGATTATGTCCCACTTTAATGACTTCACCTTCGTTTGATCACCTCAGCAAGAACTTATTGCCAAATAAGGTCACATTCATAGGTACCAGGGACTTAGAATTTCAGCATATATTTTTGGGGGACAGAATTCAACCCTTTAACACCCAAGTATGGACAGGCTTTCCTCTCTTGTATCCTCAGTCACTACTCAAATTTATGTCATCAGAGTAGTCATTGCTAATGACGCATTATAAAATTGTAACCCTTTTATGTTCTGTGTCTTCAGCCCTTATTTTTTTCAAGTTATTTCTTCTTAACTCACAAAATATTTATTTCTGATTCTGCTTATTAAACTATTTTCTGTTTGTACACACTAAATAATGAGTTTTACGGAGATAGATATATTGTCAGTTTTATTGACTGCCCCCAGCAACCAGGGCAGTACCTGGAAAACAATAGGTGTTCAAGAAATATTTATAGAATTACTGAACGAAACCAAACTAAGTGAAATTAGTTACAGATTTAATCACAGGCCTCATTGCAGTTTCAATCTTATTTTCACAATAAAGCTGTATGAATCAAGGATTAATGCAGTAAAAATAGTTTTAAAAAATGAAGAAAGGCTCCATTTCAGTAATTCAACTACTCTGTTGAATAATGTTAAAATTATTTCAGTAGATCCCTTTGATCAGGAGAAGTTTAGCCATTATATTTTTCCAGAGTTCTTTTGTAGATAAAATAGCTTAGCATTCCAACTATTTGTTATTCTCATGGGTTTGTTTTTTATAATGCCAACTTTTTAAAACTCCTTTCTTAACTTCAATTTATTCTTTTGAAGTTTTAGTTTTATTTTTGACAGATCGGCATCTTCTCTCTGGGCCAAGGGTACAATTCTATTTTAATCATGTTTCCTTTTTGCATAGTACCCAGATGTGATGATGAAAAACAAGTTCTTTGGAAAATACAGAGCAGATACACTTGACATAGCATGCACTGTATTTTATTTGCTATGTGGCTTTCTTTCTAAAATGAAATTCAAATGTTAAACTAAAAGATGTAGAAATTTGCTTTGATGTCATTAATTAAAAATCAAGTAACATATTTGCAGTATGTATAAGTAATAGATCAGTCAGGCACATTTACAAATTGTGAATATCAGGGAAATTATTTCTATGTAAATGGTGCAATAGGTGAGTAAATATGAGTTAGACTCATGTTTTTTACATGTGTTGTGCACCTTTTGTTGATATTTAACTTCTTGAAAATGAGTGTTTTTTAACTCTCTCTCTCTGTATATATATATTCATATATACGTATATATATATATTAAATGTATGTATTTAATTATGCATGTATTAGGTGTATGTATTAAGTGTATGTATGTGTGTGTATATATATATATATATATATATATATATATATATATACACATGTATACACAGATATCATATACATATGTATATACATACACTTTTTTTTTCAGTGCATAATCTTATACCAATTCTTTCCTCAAGGAAGGATTAATCAAGTTCACTGCAGATATCCAGACTAATTGGATCATTCATTAATTTCATATGAACTCCAAAACATGTTTTATTGTAAAAGTGATTCTATCATTTGTTAGGAATTGTGTATTTTTCAATATTATGTACAGAATTAACTTCATTAGCTATTAATCATTATGTGCATAAGATTTATAAAAAAGAGCAGATAAAATATTCTCATACATGCATATACAAGATGCATATATATATCTTTGATTTGAAATATGTAAATAAATGTATATATACACATATATATATTAATATATATGAGTATGTATATTTCAAAGCAAAGGTACTATATTTTATCTCTCAAATTGACATGCATAAAGTGTGCAGAGTGGGATATGTTTTTTCTAGCCAAAACGATGTTGGCATATGGTAATAGTGTTTATAATTCACATTTCTGGGGTCATCTAGAAGTCATCAAGACAGCTTTGCTGACCTTGGCTGGATTAGTTTACATGGAGTGATTTGGCCAGCTGTCTGCTTATTTAAGATGTTCTTAGTTAGGACTACTGAAGCAAGTTATTTTGGGACAACATATCTCATCTGCTAGCAGCTTAACCTGGGAATGTTCTTATGACAATGGCAGAGGGGCAAAAAAGACGTGCTTTTATAAGCCTTTATTTGTATTGATCTGATAATAATCCATTGGCCAAGCAAGTCACATGATCAAGGCGATCATCAGAGTGGGAGGGGATTTCAAAGCTATATGGCAATGGTAGCACTAGATAACAGGGGTCATTTTGCAATCTTCTGCAGCACATTTGCCACACATAATTATGACTGCTAGTTGGTAGGTAGCATCAACAAGTACATGGATTTCTGATAAAGTTGTGTTTCTTAGATAAGAAAGTTTTTTTCTTTTTTCAGTTTGTTGTTTTTTTTATTTTTAAGATTTTTATTAAAATATAGCTAAACACATATTATATTCATTTCAGATGTACACAATAGTTATTCAACATTTGTATACCTAACGACGTGATCACCATAAATCCAGCAACCATGTTGTTGGATGTTTTTTGTTTCTGTTTTATTTTTTGTTTTGTCTTTACATCATAAAAATGATAATATTTGTAGATACGTCAAAATATATTTATATTTATTGGCATTTTGAAAGTATAATAATTATTAAACTAGCTATAAAATCTTGTTATTTAATACATTAATAACAAAGAATTTATAATAAAATGTAAAATCTTTACTTGACAAATGTATGAAAATATGAGGACATAACTTGCTTCCTTTGTAATCCTATGAATTCTATAATTTCAAAATATTACTCTTAGAATAGATATACACTTTAATCAGTTTAGAAAGTAGATTTACAAATATCAAAAGATTTCCTATACTGGGTGGGAGTTTGAACTTCCTAGTTTCTAAGGTCCATTCTAATTTTGAAATAATTTTGTAGGACTCTGTTTAACCTACTTTAAATAACTAAATTGGAAAGCCACGTGCAAAAGAATGAAACTAAACTGCTATCTGTTATCACGTAGCAAAATTAACTCAAAATGGATCAAAAACCTAAACATAAGACCTGAAACAATAAACTGCATAGAAATACTTAAGTAGATAAAATAAAATACCTACTGAAAAAAAAAGTAATAACAGATTATTTTACCTGTTTCTTAAATGCAGTCCAAGAACATCTACTTGGAAACAGTTTTTGTTAGTTTAGGTGGAATTTCTGTGTTTGAGTGAAATAAACTTCCATTGCTTTAAAAACATAGAAAGTAGATTTATGGACCAATGAAAGTCAAGAATCCATGTACTATACAGAGTTTCAGTGTTTCTAAGGATATATTACTAATACAAACTGGTTAAGTAATTGATATTGACACTGAAATGTTTACGACAATATTGCAATATTCCCTTTTAAAAATATGGATGGGTGAATAAGTTGACATAATGACAGCACACAAAACACCTGAATATTTTTTTTATTAAGATAATTAATCAATTTTAAGTTATAAACTATAATACCACAAATTGTTTTTTCTTACTATACTCATGTGCAACTTTTAAAACATTATTTGTGTTCATAAATAATTTGCATTAAAATTTCAGCAGATAGGTTGACTATTTAAAATTGAGCATGAATTATTTATAATATTCACTAATAATCACATGATCTAGAAACAGATCAAATTCTGTATTATTTCAATAGTGTAACAGTGTTTACTCTGTTTTATGTGCATATATTTAGTAAATAATACTAAAATGAGATTATTTTATATTCTTAATGTGAATATTTATCTTATATACACAGTGTTCAGAGTTCATATGAAAATAAAAAGCAGTGAAGAAGCATATGAATTAAGTCAAAGCAGTAAATATTCATATGGAAACAATATTGTTATCTGATTTAAAATGTTATGACAACATTTTCATTGTTTTTATAAATCAATTAAGTTGTCTTATACCTATTTTAATACTTTCTGAAATTCCACATATTGCTGGTTGATGAAGAACTAAATTTTAAATAACAAAAGCAAATTTATAAACATTTCACTTCAGAAAAATATAAAGACAGAAAAATTGTCCCTTTTGAAATGCATTTTACACATTTTGAATTAAGTCCAAATTCAGTTATTTAGCACCTTCACATATAACTGCTATTCCTTAATCACGCAAATTAGAAGTGTCAGGAAACATGTAGTAATGAAAACTTGACATTTTAACAAGACTGTGGATGTCTTTCCCATCTCTATGCTTAAAGCAAAATTGCCTGAAAATATGCAAATGACACTCAAAGGACTGCTATGCATGTAACTATGATAATTATACTTTCTGTATAGCTTTGTATATATTTTGACATTTTCCCTTTCAGAAACTTACTCTAAAAAGAATATTAGCCTGTTTGGTTCACAGTAGAAATGTAATTTAAAAGTGAATTTAAAGTGAGGCTTTATTAAAAAGCAATACTGTAGTTTCTTTTCAATGAATTATACTGTTAAATGAAAATGCCTCTAATTTACACATCTTCAAATTTATATAGCGGAAAACTTTCAAATAGAAACTGCTTTTCTTGCTTGTGAATTATCTCATTTGTTTTCAGAGTATTGTCTTAAGATGAGTCACGATCTAGTCAGTAGAATCTTGTGTCTCCTGAGATGACTGCAAAAGTATCTGTTGTCTCACATGTTTTTCTGGAAAGTTCCAATTCCCTTTTGAAAAATGGAGTTTAACGCCTCTCACCTTGAATCTTTGCATCTATGACTAGCCAAAAGTGAGCTATGAGAATTCTCAGGGTTGGTTTGGAAAGCATATGTAGCTTTGACCTTTCTTATTGGGAAGGTGATTTACAAGGCAGAGACTGGCAAACTTGTTCTATAAAGGGTCAGATAATAAATATCTTAGACTTTGTCAGATGTGTGGTCTCTGTTGCAACTATTGAACTCTGCAGTAGCAGCACTAAAGCCTCCATCGATGGTACCTAAATGATTCAACTTGGTCTTGTCCCACTTAACTTTATTGATAAAGAACAGAAGGCCATCCAAATGGTTCATGGTTGTAAGATTTAGTAAATAAAAATACAGGATGCCCTGTTAGATTTGAATTTCAGATAAACAACAAATATCTTTTTTAAAAATTATAATTTGGTTTCAAATATTGCCCAGAACATATTTATACAAAAAAATTTATCCATGTCTATCTGAAACTAAAATTTAACTGTTCTATCTGGCAATCCTACTTGTGCTGAAATTTGCTGATCTTTGTTGTAAGTAATCTCACTCTGAGATGTGATTATGATGTGAGGAATTCCAAAACAGCAAAGAGAAAATTCATTGAGTAGACCTAATACAACATGAAGAGAGATACATTCCCAGTCTGCATTCATCTATTCCACCCAACCCTTACCATTTTCACTCCAGGCACCATCTGAATAACCACATGAGAATTCCAGAGCCAGAAATCTAGATGAATCCTTGCTTAAAATCTGACATGCAAAAGCATGAGAGATAAGAAAATGACAGTTTTGATTACCTCTAAATTTTGTATGCTTTATTATGCAGAGATTTTTTATTGGGATATTCCTGCTGCACATTGTTTTTCAACCTTTCCCCCAGTTTTCCTATCTGCACACGGAGTTCCAAATTGCATACTTAAACATGAGTTGTTTTTTTTGTTTTGTTTTGTTTTGTTTTGTTTTTTGTTTTTGTTTGTTTGCTTTTTATCACTCTACCTGAAACTACACCCTGGAAAGTTTGATCAGAAGAGATATATTTTTGTATCGCCTCCATCATTACATCTTAATATTTCTGGATCACTGCCAACACAAGTAAAACAATAGCATTATATAAAAACCTAATCATTCCACATTTAAATTTTGGTTTCCACAAAATTCAAATGTCAGTGAATATCGTCCTTCTTCCCCCATTCACGAGAAGTTTACTTGCAATTAAATCACCACATACAGGGATGGCTACTCAAACTTTAATAACATTAAGGTGAAAATAACTTTGCCAATGGAATAAAGGCTTTGACATCTATTTCATAATTTGTCTTCAGCTGTTGACCATTAAAAAATTCCTCTCAGAAACAGAAATAGACATTTTCTATTAGCAAGATAGAAGAGCAGTTCTCAAACTGTGTTGTATAAAGTTGTCAATAGGAAGCTTATTAAAAACGCAGAAATTATTATTCCCAAATGACTTTACGGTTTGAAAAATAATCTGGACTAGAAAAGTGTCAACAATATGAATTTCTAACATATCCCTGCTGGTCAAAGTTGGGAAACACTGAAGTGAAACTAAAACACTGAGTAGTCTTAGTGTCATTTAAAAAGTTTCTGTCTCTCTCTTTTTTTTTTTTTATTTATGTTTAAAATTCTTAGTTTTGTTTTTGTTGTTGTTGTTTGTTTGTTGTTTTTGTGTGTGTGTTTTGTGTGTGTGTGTTTAATTATTGGCTTGAGTTCCATTCACAGGTACACACACACACACACACACACACACACACACACACACACAAACTAGCAATGCCATGAAAGCCCTTCCTTAGTTTTTGAGAATGCAATATTGGAGGCAGGATCTGCTCCTATAAAGAAGAATATAATGTAGATAAAGAGTAGTTTCTGTTTATTTTATGTTTATATGAAGGTGCTATATGAGCTGTAACTAGTAGAGATAACTGGAAGAATTTACTTGGGGATTTGATTTTCATTACTGTTAACTCATTTCTATACTTCATTATGTAGCTACACAACAAAGATTCTGAAAGTTGATAATATCTGAATTTTGTCTGTTCACGTCTATTTCTAACAATAAATGTCATGAAATATATTGTAAGTCAAATAATTGATGGTTGGTATCAACATGGATATTTGAACAAATGCTCATATTATTAATACTAACAATATAGTAATCTATGAAAATGATGATATTACATAGTTGATGAATGTGTGTTTGCCAGGTGGTAAGGTTATTTTACCACCATCAAAACACTATCAAGAATGATTAACACTCCCTTTTTTTACAACTTAGTATTAACTTGATATAGTAGAAGTTATTGAGTTATTAATTTTAAGAGCAAAACTTAAGGCCAGGTCTAGGCAGCATTTCATTCTTTCTACATAAGCAATGTAATATATTTGTCAAATACAGTTAATCATAGATGAATTTTATGTGACTTACACATCAAATTCATTTGTACCCATGACCAGCTTATCTTGATATTTGTGTGAATAGCCTGATTATCTAGGTCAAAGGGCCATCTAGATCAAATTTATTAATTTTTGAATATTAAACCAACATTAAAATCCTGGAATAAACCCTATTTGGTCATTGTTTTTCTTTCATGTGTCGCAGATACAATCTGAAGAATATCTGTTAGAAAATTTTGTATTTATTCATGATATTTGAAATACTGGCTTGGTTTAAGTTTTATATTCCCATTCAATGGGAATACAATTTGAATATCCCATTCAATGTGATGTTTAATTTAGTTATTATTTGATAGCCTTTATATTATTTCCTAAGGACTAGTTCCTATGCAATTCACATTAGTTATTAGACATTTATGCTTCCCTGCTTTAAATACTTAAATCATAAGGGATTTTGTATCCAGACAAGTTTTCTTTGCATTACTGGCCTCCATTTAACATGTCTGGTTTCCCTCTAAGACCAGGAAAAGACAGGGATGCCCCCCATCACCACTGTTATTTAACATAGTATTGGAAGTCCTAGCCAGAGCAATCAGGCAAGAGAAAGAAATAAAGGCATCCAAATTGGGAATGAAGAAGTTAAATTGTTACGTTTTGCAGATGACATGATTCTTTATATAGAAAACCCTAAAGATTAAAAAAAAAAAAAAATAGAAGCAATAAACAAATACAGTACAGTTGCAGGATACAAAACCAAAGTAAAAAATCCATTGAGTTCCTATATACTAACAACAAAATTTAAGAAAAACAAATAAAAATTAATTCCTTTTGAAATTGTTACAAAAAGAATAGAATACATAGGAATAAACTTAACAAAGGTTGCGAATGACTTATACACTGAAAACTGTAAGACATTATTAAAGGAAACTGAAGAAGACACAAAGAAATGTAAAGATATTCTGTATTCATGGATTGGAAGAATCAACATAGTTAAAATGACTGTATTACCCAAAGCAATATGCAGATTTAATGCAAGCATATCAAAATACCAATGGCATTTTTCAAAGAACTAAAACAAAAACATCATTACATTTGTATGGAATCAAAAAACACCCTAAATAGTTAAACCAATCCTAAGTAAAAAGAACAAGGCTGGAGGTATCACACTACCTGACTTCAATTTATGATACAAAGTGACACTAATCAAAGCAGCATGATACTGGCAAAAAACAAACAAACAAACAAACAAACAAAACAGACACCCAGACTAAAGAAACAGAACTGAGAACCCAGAAATAAACCCACATATATATGGGCAGATAATTTTTCACAAAGGAGCCAACAACATACAATGGAGGATAAAAAATGCTATTCAATAAATGGTTCTGGGAAAACTGGAAAGCCACATGCAAAAGAATGTAACTTGACTGCTATATGTCACAGTGTACCAAAATTAACTCAGAATGGATCAAAGACCTAAACATAAGACCCGAAACAATAAGTTGCATAGAAGAAAGCATAGGTACTAAATTTATGGACCATGGGTTTGGAGAAGATTTTATGAATTTGACCTCAAAGTCAAGGAAATTAAAGGCAAAACAAATGAAAGGGGCTATACCAAACTAAAAAGCTTCTGCACAGCGAAATAAACCATCGACAAAACAAAGAAGCAACCAACAAAATGGGAAAATATATTTTCAAACAACACTTTCAATAACAGGCTAATATCCAAAATAGTTAAAGAACATATACAACTCAAAAAAAAATCTAATTAAAAATGAACCGAAGACCTGAACAGACAGTTCTCCTAAGAAGACAATCAACAAATATGTGACAAAATGCTCAATTTCACTAGCTATTTGGGAAATGCAAATCAAAACCACAATGAGATACCACCTCACACCTGTTAGAATGGCTATTATCAACAACACAAATAATAACAAGTGTTGGAGAGGCTGTAGAGACAAAGGAACACTCGCACTGCTGGCGGGAATGTAAACTGGTATAGCCACTATAGAAAACATTATGGAGTTTCCTCAAAAAAATTAAGAATAGAATTACAATACAAACCAGCAATCCCTTTTCTGGATATCTACCCCAAAATTCTGAAAACATTTATCCATAAAGATATATGTAACCCTATGTTCATTGCAGTATTATTAACAATGGCTAAATCAGGGAAACAACAAAAGTGTCCTTCGATAGATGATTGGTAAAGAAGATGTGATATATATATATATATATATATATATATATATATATATATATATATATATATATTATCTATCTATCTATCTATCATCTATCTATCTATCTATCTATCTATCTATCTATCTATCTATCTATCTATCACATCAGCCATAATTGAAAAGATGAAATAATGCCATTTGCAACGACATGGATGGATCTTGAGATGATCATGCTAATCGAAATAAGTCAGACAGAAAAAGTTGAGAACTGTATGACACTTAGATGGGATATAAAACTGAAAGCAACAAATGAACAAGACAGACAAACAAAGAAACAAAAACTCATAGACACAGACAACAGTTTAGTAGTTACCTGACGGTAAGGGGGAAAGAAGGTGGTAGAAGAGGGAAAAGGCCAAATATATGTGGATGGAAGTAGAACTGACTATAGTGGTGAACACACAATGCAAAATACACATGGTGAATTATAGAAAGGTACTCTTGAAACCTATATAATTTTACTAAGAAATATTGCCCTAATAAATTTAATAAAACTTTTTAAATGGGGTTTTTTATATCTTTCTCATAAGCACCCATTGCTAATCCTTATATCTGGTGAAGTTTCTTATAGATATTAACTTCTAGTACTGAGTACTGATTAAAAAAAAAAAAAGACTGTATCAGCTCCCTTCTTTTTAGAAAGTCAAAAGTAAAAGATTCTCTCTTCAGTCTTGGCACAAAGTTCTCAGATCTTGTAAATCTGCTTGATATATATCCTGGACCTATAAGCATTTTTCTCCATTTTCTTCTTCTTATGTTGTTTCTTTAAAAGTAGGCTCAGCTGCTAGAAAGCAATAATTACCTGCTGTGTGAGGTAGATGCTGATTGGCCCAATTCTGCTTAATTTTTAATACTATAATTAATATCACATTGTAATTACTTATAATTCTTGTAGTGTTCATAATCTTTACTTTGGTCATTTTTTTCCAATTTTTTTTTCAAAACTTTTTCTGATATTATGATATCTATTCCCAAAAAAATATTTGGCTTTTTAATCTAATATTTTAGTAACTTTTAATGGGGCAAAAAGGGTTAAACTTCTTGTGTGTCTCTTTATTAAATCAGGTAGCCATCTTCACAGAGGCTACATTTCTACACTTATTCTTAAGTATTTCCATATTTCCAGCACATCCAGTAGCAGAAGTAATATTGAAAGCCCCATTTCTACCATACTTGGGATCAGTTTCTCATGATCATCTTTTAAGGACACTCAATGTCATTTCCAATTAAATAAGTGAAAAAACAATATCAACCAAAACCCTGGGTTTGAGATATTTGTAAGTAAGATGCAAACACCACTTAGCTGGCATAATTTCCTTCATTTATTCTTTTCAACAAGGAATTCATCTTCCTGTCTGCTTTGCTTGCCACTCACTCCCAGCTGGTCAGTTTAGTAACTTTTGTGGCTAGCTTCCTAAGCAATTGAAATCACCTTGTGATCAGTTTGTGTTAGTACATAGCCAGCTCAGCTCACATTCCAGAGAGACAAAGGGAGTCCAGGTTCCTTATTAATGTGGCTGGCTTGGCTTACATGCTAAATAAAATACTCCTGGGAGCTTTGTGTGAGCCTTACATTTTATTAGTCTTCAGTTGGATTAGCGATATTTTGATTGGCTGGTCCCCAATGTGATATAATTTATTAAATACATGTTATACAATTTGTTTGATGAAACTTGTGTTATAAAAATTAATATGAATACATATTAGACTCTCCTTGTACTATCCAAACACATTTATCACAACTTGTCTAAAACTGAGGTGAACACTTTTAAGAGAAAACATTTCTTTCCAGTAAAGGAATGTTTCTGGTCGTAACTAGTTTTAGCTAGTTTTAAACATAGCAAAAACATTAATATTACACATAAAAATATAAAATGAGGCATCCTCAGAGACTTCACTTCACAATATAGCTATAGATAAATAAATACATAAAGAAACAGGAAGATAGACATATAAATTCAGGTACATGATATTTACTTAATGTGCTAGATATATAGAATATTAGGGAATGAAAGCGTGAATTAAATGGTGAAGACATTCTTAATTTTATCAATAATCAGATAAACACAAATGAAGATAAGATGCACAACTTATTTTTGCAAATTGATTACTGTGAGAGATATAATTTATTTATTGTTTGTGTGATTATAGATTTTTGCAACTTCGTAATAGATAATTATCATTTTCTTAAATGTTGAAAATTATAAGTTATACAGAATGTCTTGCATGTGTGAATGCGGAAAATTTTGAAAATATTTATAACAATATTTAATGCTTTTGAAGTATGGCATACAAAGAGAAATCTGCACAACTCACAATTTTATTGCTCAATAGATTATCAAAACATGATTGTATCTTTGTAACTACAAATGTCAAGAAAGAGAAAATAATAACCTAGAAGAGCCCTTATGCCGTCTCCCAATCACTATCCCTTCTCTTCTCCAAAAAGTCAACCATTATTCTGATAACTAATCCTCATATCATTTTGCTTCTTTTTGAACTTTAAATAAATGGTATCACAGCATAAGTGTTTTTCTATTTGCCTTATTTCTTTCTACATTATATCTGAGATTCAACTCACTGTTGTGGATAACTCTAATGCATTCATTTTTATTACTTCATAGTAGATCATTGCATGAATATATCACATTTTTAATATATTTTCTCTGTTAATATACATACATTTAGGTTGTAGTAACCATTACAAATAACGACAACATGTACTTTTTGTGCACTTCTTATGTTGCACATATGTACATATTTCTATTATATATGTAACCAGGAGAGGTATTTCTGTTAAGACACATGTACACTGATCTTTAGTTGATACTTCCAAAGTGGATATCACAACTTACAGTCCCTTAATAGAATATATAAAATTAAAAATTGCTTTACATTTTTGAAAACATCTGGTTATTTTTTTTAATCATTTAGTCATTTTGATAGGCACAAGTGGTATCTTATTGTGGGTTAAACTTAAACTTGAATTGATCACATGTAATTTGGATATCTTTATATGTTTATTTGCCATTTGGATAATTATTGTGATATGTCCAAGCATTTTGATCATTTTAAAAAAATTTATGCATTTCTTTTTATAATTATTTAATAGAACTATTTATGTGTTGCATATAGAAGAACTATGACATATACATGAATCACACACATTTTCTCAATATTTCAGCCTTTTTAATTCTCATAAACTGTTTTGGAAAATATCACAATTTTAATGATATCTAATTTATTAAATATTTATTTTTTGGAAAAATACTTTAATATCCAATTTAAAAAATGTTTGCCTACCCCAAGATTTTTCCCTGCTGTCTTCTAGAAGTTTTACTTTTTAAAATAGTTAAAACAATAGTTATTTGTTTAAGGTACCTACTGAAGTTAACTTCCCTGATCCATATTGACATTGATATAAATTTTTAATTAAATAAATATTGAGTATATAAATAATGGTAGCAACAAAGTGAAGGGTACACAGAATCTCTCTGCATTATTTTTCACATAATGGTATGTGAATTTATAATGATCTTAAAATATGTAGTTTAAAAATAATGGAATTCATATTAGACAAAATAATTCATTAAAAAGAGATATTGAGGGAAATTTCATAGTATCATTTTTCATAATAGGAAAACCTTAAAGTTTTAAAGTCATGCAAGATCCACTTACAGAATATAGATAAATAAAAAGCAGTGTATTTAAAAAAAGGAGTAATATACAATAGCAAAAATAAAAGGTTGTAATAACATGCAGCAGCATGGTTGGATTTCAAGAATAAAACACTGTGTAAGTAAAATAAATCAAAGAAGGATATATGTCGTTTCATATTCTAATTAAACATATATATCTAAAATATTACATAAGCATGCAGAGATATGTGATAACACTGCTCAGGAACAAAAAATGGGAATCATAGACTTTGAAAACAATATAGTCCTTACCGCTTGGTAGCTTAGGGGAGGATTACATAGGTGCCTACAAATTATTGGCCATATTCTAATTCTCATATTGGATAGTAGATTAACAGAAGTTCATTAATTTGAAAATAAGTGTATAAATGTATGAATGAGTAATAAATAATAAACAAAATAAATGCTTATGTGTATATACACATTTATCTACTGTTAATAAAAATAATAAAACTACTATCTTTGCTTCAAATCCTAAATTTCAATTAAATTTACTATGGATACTTTTAAATAAATAATTATGTAAACAAATGCATTTAGTAACACAACATCAAGTCTTTCAGTTGTCCATTAAGTCATTCAAGTTTGAAACACTGACATGTTCTCTATTGGTCTTTGTATATTGATTATTCTCAGAACCCAATCTTTTACCAGGGAAAAATTATTGAACCACTAAAACAGGATTACTTTTCTATTAAGTTACTTGTACAGCCTCTGAGTTTACAATCATTTTCTAATATGCTTGGAACTTTAAGCAATTCAATGGAAATTCATGTATCTATACACAAACACAATTTTTAGGCTAGTGAATCATTAATGTATATTAGGCACATATCTAAAAAACATGTGAGTGAATTTATAGGAAAATGTATTTCTATGCTACTTCAGTGAAAAATTTATTGAGACATAAAATTTCCAGTTTTATTTTCTGTCTTAGAACTCTAGTTTATAAAAATGAATACATATATGCTCTTTCAGAAACTATCTGTAAATAAGAGTGATGTATTAAAGATTGTAGGTTTCATAGTTTGCATATTATTTCTGAATGTTTCATGTTTAAGTACATTAAATTGTTTTCAATGAATATTCAATCTAGTTCAATAATTTCCAAACAACAATAGTGAGAATTTAACCATTGTTTTTATATCTCTTAGTTTAATCCAGAAAGAAAAAAAATACTCAAAATAGCATTTAATTAATGAGTAAATATCTTAGGCCTTGGGATTAATGCTGACTTGAAATTTTGTATTTTATCAGAGTGTGAAACAAAACTTTTATCAAAGATGACAGTTTGCTAATAAAATGTGGTGTCTCAACAAACTTTTATGCTTTGGCGGAAAAAAATAAACGTAACTACCATATATATTTTCTTTAGTATGAATAATACATGTAGAGAAAAATACGTATAATAACGTTAAATTATAAGTCTCTATGTTTTTCTCTAAAATAAAAGCTTTAACACTTTCCTTTACACTCAAGAGAAATTTACAATGGAGACTTTTATATTTTAGATTCCAAGTCTTTTTGTTACAAAAATACTGTGGGCTTGGCAGCTCTGAAATCTCCCACTACAAACCCTCACTGAGTACTGCTGGGTAAAATACATTGACTCCATATTTGTAATATCGGAGCTTCTCATAGACCTTAAATATAGACAAATCTACTGAAACAAAATGAAACATAGAAACTATATACAAAGAAATAATAAATCTTATTGTGTTAAAATGAAAACTTCTGTACAAAAAAATGACATTAAAAAACAAGTAATATGTAAGTCAACACTTAGGGAAAAACGGGCTATATAAAACTGAATAAAAATAATATACAGAATAGAGAAAGACATTTTACAAAGACATACAAAACCAATAAAAATTAAAATCTCCATATGACAAAGGTCAAAACTATGTGAACAGGTAATTTACCCAGTGGAAAAAATGGATCAAACATATTAAATAGATACTTTAGCTCACTATAGATTGAAGAGTGAAAATTAAAACCTCAGTGAGATATTTTCATATTCATCAACATGATCTGATTTGATAAAGGAAGTACAAGACAGAAAAAGAAAGATGGTAGGAAGGGAAGGATGGGTAAAGAATGAAGTAAACAGTCATACTACCAGGTTTTGAAAAATTGGACCTCCATATTGTCAATTGGGCTGTTAATTGATACCTCCGATTTAGAGAGCAATTTGGCAATACTTAGGAGGAAGGACAATGCACATATCTTTCATTCTGAGAATTCCCCTTCTGAACATGTATCAGAAAATTTCACATAGGTGCACAAGGAAATGACGGATAAAAGTGTCAACTGCAGTATTGGTTTTAATGGCAAATATTGGGCAAAAAATACACGTCTATTAAGAGTACAATGAACAAATGCTTTGAGATACATACTTACAAAGAAATAGTGCCTGGACTTAAACTAAATAAAACCAGTGTTGCACAGGTAAATTTGAATAAATCTCACACATAACTGAGTTAAAAGCCACAAATTGCAGATGGCTATATACTTAGAGTAATAAAATATAATTTATATATAATTTTAAACATGTGAAACTATATATGTGTGTGTGTGTTTTGCATATATACATATACACATGCATATATATTCATACACATATTCACAGATACATGTATATTCTAACTGTCATTATTTGGAATTCAATATTATTGCATTTCAAATGCTGGACAATATTATTTTTATGAATTTATGTTATAAAAAGTAAGTATACCTCATAGGTATAAATCAAAATACTAAAAAATGATATGCTATTCTAGTAATTTCCTCCAGTACTTCATATGAAACTTAGCAGAAAATAAGACTACAGTTTGATCTATTACATTTTGGTTCAATAAGCAAAGCAAGGAAATGTTAAGAGGTGGTATAATGATTATTTTCTTTGCAGAAATAAATAAATGGATCTGAAACTAAATCCAAAGAAGATTTTTAAAGGTAGTAAACTTTCACGTTTTCACAACAGAGTTTAATTAGAAAGATAACTAATTCTGTATTACCCATTTAGAACAATTAATGGAAAGTCATTAAGAAACAATATTATGGGTTTTGGATTTCAAAAATTGAATATATCCCATTGAACTATTTAATATTTGCCTCCTGTGAAATCATTTCCAGTATCATATTAATCATTGCCTACGGTATGTTAATAGTTTGTCTAAAACTCACTTGTTAGAGGGGATAAGGACATAGTTTTAACTAAATTCAGCATTTAGAAATGCCCTAGTCTTTCTTAGTATTACATACAGGTAATAGCCCACATAATAACTTACGATTTCAAATCTAATTTATTATGTCAGTAATGTTAAGGCAATTTTTAGGTGCCTACTATGTGTCATACACATTTTATCTAAATAATTATAAAATCTTATCACTAGAGGAAAAAGAAAATCACAAATTTGAGGGCCTACATCTTATTTTAAAATCTGAGACACTGAAAGCAATGTTTACGGATAATGTGCTCAATAATCAAAGAATACATATACAAAAGTTTGACTATGGGTCCATTTTTTTATTTAGAGTTGGGAAATATTAAATAAATGTTGGCTATTTTCCCAGTTTAGCATACAGAAAAATCTATTAATTCACATTTCTGAAATGCTGAACATTTGCAAATTAAAACATTAAAGTAGGTACTGTCATAATGACACTAATAAGAGAACATGATAACATGGAAACATTTTTAAAACTTGCTTTGTGGTTCATCAGCCAACTTTAAATCCCAAAGACAAACAAAACTTACAGGTAGGTGCTTGAAAGTATTCCCAAGCAGAACATGTCATTAATTATAACGATCTATGATAATTGTCTTAACCCCTCACCAAGACAAAATTTTTCACAAAGGTTATTTATGGTTTATACTAATCCCTACTCCTCCATATCCCTGTCCCTGTGGATGTACAATAACTAAATAAACTCAAAGAATTTACATTTGACTAGGAAGAATTCTAAGGATCTTTTCTTATAGTAGGGGCTCTTAAAAGATAATTATGATCAGCACTTTTTTTTTTTTTTTTCCCAGCGAGATTACTCAGTTTGGTGCTAATGTTTATACCTCATGTTTGTACTGCCAGAAGTGATGGAATCATGATGAGTTTCACTTACAGGGCAGATATTGTTGCTGTCATCTTAGGTTTCTACCTGCAACACTATATTATGAATAATCAACTAATATTTCTTCTTTCCTGTCACACACAGTTCTCTGAGATGACAGATCTCACCTGCATGCCCACAGCATACTAAGAACATCCACTGAGGACTTGGTAGAAGAATTTCTATTATCGTGGTCACCTCTGTTATCCTGGTCACTCTAATTCCTAGTCACCTCGGTACAGTATTAAAGTGTAGACATTGGAATTATTCTTCTACTCCTAAAACCTACTCAATTCCAGCCACTAATACATTCCTGAGAAACCACCTATTAGTTTTCAAGTGTTTCTATTTAAAATAAATTTACATATACCAGCGGTGCCAAAAACAATGTATACACATTTTTAAAATGTTATCTATACTTAAGCAGTAATTCACCTTAAACAGAAGTATCTGGACACTGACGGTAACCATTTTGAGCACCTCTTGAAATTGCAGAAGTCAAACGTGACTTGTATTCACCTTTTGTTATTGGTATATATTGAGTATTAGACTTAATACAGTTTTTTCCTTTCTTAAAATGGGTATACATTTTTTGGCACCCTCTGTATGTTTAATATTTTAGATAAAATACATTTTTCAGCTAATATTAATAATACAATAGTTTCAGAAACAGCAATATTCTAGTTTGTTTGCTTGTTTGTTTTTAACCTTGGTTAAATAAAAGCATTACATTGTCCTTTCTTCGGTGTATTTTGTCATGGTAAACCTTGACTATTAAACAAGGATCATTCTACTACCAGGAAAATAGCCATAAAATATGCTGCGATTTATGTTCAAGTTAATACATATTAAAAAAAATACACACGCGCACACACACACACACATACATACACACACTCTTATCAATCAAGAACATGTCTTAATATGATATTCTTAAGTTACTTTAAATGAAAAACATAACTTTCTCCAAAGTGGAAGTAAAACAATATAAAAAAAATCCATAAATTAAACACACGGATATATGCGTTTTCAACTCAACATTTCTACCAGGATATTTAATCAGAATGACAAAATTAATATCTCCAAACACTAATTCTTATTACTTGCCCTTATTCCCCATCTAATTAAAAAAAATCAATTTTGGTAGTAACATTTTTTACTCTTTTCTATCATATACCAATTTCAATCCACTAACAAATTTGTCAACTTTTCTTTTGAATGTATCAAGAAAGCAATTTTTTTCACCTCCTGCACCTATATTCTGACCCCATAACCTCTTCCATAGAGTATTCCAATAATTTCATAAGTGACCTCAGCATTTATACTTGCTTCTCTATAGCTTTCTCTTCATGTAACAATCAGAGACATTCTTTCAAAACTGCAACTCAGAGCATGGACACTTTCCTATCTTTCCTCACCTAACAGAAACCAAAGAAATCATGGTGGCCTATATTGTCACTTATGATGGAGCCCCTGACTATCTTTACAATATCATGTCTTCCCACTCTCCATCTTGGTTACTCTGTTCAATTTCACTGGCCTCCTTATTATTCCTTGGACATGCCTAAAACATTCCTACCTTAGGGGTTAAATAATTTCCATTTGCTCCATCTGTAATGCTTTTTTCCCCGATAATTACAAGTGACTCTCCTTACTCCTTTAGTCTGGATTCAAATGTTCCATTATCTGGGGTGCTTCCATGACAACTCTATATAAAATAACACTTCACTTTCCATATTTTTCATAATTTGTCATTAATTTTGTTCTTTGTAAAACTTACCATTAGTAGAAATTTTGGCTTTTATACAATTATGTGTTGAAAGACTGTCTCTCTTGTATATTGATTGGAGGAGAGGGGGAACTGTTTACTTTCTTCACTGCTCTATTCCCATCACCTAGCACAATTCCTGGCATATAACAAGCAGCAAATTAATATCAATGAATATTTCTGTTGAATGATACATCTGGTAAATGCACATGAGTTTATAATATGTCCATTATTATCAACAAATTTCTGGAGCAATTGTCAAGTAATAGAGACATTTTTCAAGGGACAACATTGAGTATTCCTATCCATGAGCATGGAATGTCTCTCCATTTATTTAGGTCTTCTTTGGTTTTGATCATCAGTTTTGTCATTTTCTTCATGTAATACTTACACGTTTTGCTAGATATAGATCTAAGTATTTCAATTGTAGTGGTGCTAATGTAAATTATATTTTTTTATTTCTAATTCCACTTATTTATTTGTGGTATACAGCAAAGCAGTTGACTTTTTATAAACCTTGTATCCTGCAAAGTTGCTGTAATCACTTCTTAGTTCTAAGAGGGTTTTGATTCATGTGTTTAGCTTTTTTCCAAATGTTTCATGTTTTCTTCATAGGTGATCATGTAATCTATGTACAAAGATAGTTTTATTCTTCCTTTCCAATCTGTATACCTTTTGTTTCCTTCTCTTGTCTTATTGAATTACGTAGAATATCCAGTACAATAGGTGAGAGGGGACATACTTGTCTTGTACCTGATCTTAGAATTAAACTTTCTACTCTCTCACCATTGATTATGATGTTAGATGCAGATGTTTTAAAAATTAAATTTATTAACGTGACATTGGTTATTCTTTATAAGTTGAGGAAGTTCCCCTCTATTGCTAGTTTACTAAGAGTAGTTATCTTGAATGGGTATTTAATTTTGTCACACCTTTTTCTTCCTCTATTAGCATAATAAACAGTATATTATATACACTATTATATTAATAGTGTAGTAGTAGTAATAATAGTATAGTGTATACATAATAATGTGATTTTTCCTTTTTAGCCTGTTGATGTAATGGATTACATTAGTTGATTTTCAAATATTGAACCAATCTTGCTTACCTGAGCTAAATCCACCTTGGTGTGTAATTGTTTTTTATTCATCGTTGGACTTTTTTTGCTAATATTTTGTTAAGGACTTTTGCATCTATGTTCATGACACATATTGGTCTGTAGTTTTTTTTTTTATTATTAAATTTATTGAGGTGACAATTGTTAGTAAAATTACATAGATTTCAGGTGTACAATTCTGTATTACATCATCTATAAATCCCATTGTGTGTTCATCACCCAGAGTCAGTTCTCCTTCCATCACCATATATTTGATCCTCTTTCCCTTAATCTACCACCCTTTCCCCCCTTATCCTCTGGTAACCACTAACCTGTTGTCTTTGTCTATGAGTTTTTTGTTTCTTCATTTGTTTGTCTTGTCTTTTGTTGTTTTCAATTTTATATCACATATTAGTGATCAAAACAATATGGTATTGACAGAAAAATAGACACATAGACCGATGGAATAAATTGAGAACCCAGAAATAAACCCACGTAAATATGAACAGATAATTTTTGACAAAGAAGCCAAAAACATACAATGGAGAAAAGACAGCCTCTTCAATAAATGGTGCTGGAAGAATTGGAAAGCTATGTGCAAAAGAATGAAACTAGACTGCTATTTGTCATCATGTACCAAAATTAACTCGAAATAATTTACTTTTCTTTTAAAGTGTTTGTCTCATTTTGGTATTAGAGTAATGCTGGTTTTGTAGAATGATTTAGAATGTATTCCGTCTGTTTCTAGCCTCTGAAAGATGTTGTAGAGAACTGATAAAATTTCATTTTTAAATATTTGGTAGAATTAATTCATTTTTAAATATTTGGTGTGCCCAGCTGGGCCTGCTGCTTTTACTTTTGGAAGGTTAGTAATTGTTCATTCAATTAAGTAATTGATAATAGGACAATTCAGATTGTCTCTTTTTGTTTGCACCTGGCAGATTGCATCTTTCATGGAATTGGCCCATTTCATCTACTTTATTTCTGGGCATACTGTTGTTCATAGTATTCCTTTATAATTTTCTTAATGTCCATAAAATCTGTAATGCTAGCCCCTCTTTTATTTCTGATATTAGTAATTTTTATTCCTTCTCAGTTATCCCAGCTAGAGTCTTTTTTTTTTTTTCATTCTTTTGAAAGAATCAGCTTTTGGTTTCGTTGGTTTTTCTCTATTGATTCCATTCTCAATTTCATTGATTTCTGCTCTAATACTATTTTTTTCTTCTGTTCACTTTGAATTTAATTTGCTCTTCATTTCCTAGTTTCCTAAGGTGGAAATCCAGATTCTTGATTTCAGATCCTTCTTCTTTTCTAATATATGCATTCAATCCTACAAACTTTCCTGTAAGCAATGCTTTCACTGTATCCCACAAATTTTGGTAAGTTGTGTTTTTATTTTAATTTAATTCAAAGTATTTTAAAATTTCTTTTGAGATTTCCTCTTTGACTCATGTGTTATTTTGAAGTGTACAGTTTTGATCTCCATATATTTTGGAATTTTACTATTGCCTTTCTCTAACTGATTTCTAGTTTAATTCCATTATGATCTAAGAGTAGACATTATATTATTTTTATTTTGTTACATTTGTTAATGTGTGTTTTATGGCCCAGAATGTTCTCTACCTTGGTGAATGTCCCATGTTAGCTTGAAAAGAATGTATTCTGTTATTGTTGGATAAAGTATTTTATGGATGTTAATTATACCCCATTGGTTACTGGTGTTGTTGAGTTCAGCTATATTCTTACTGATTTTCTGCCTGATGGATCTGCCAATTTTTGATTGAGGTGTGTTGAAGTCGCCAAGTGTGTTTGTGGATTCATCTATTTCCCTGCAATTGTATTAGTTTTTGTCTCACATAGTTTGATGCTGTGTTGCCTGCTTAAACATTTTAAATGTAATAGCAAATTATCACTATGATAAATGTTTTCTATCATTTTCCATACACTGAAATACCAATAATTTTTCTTCTTTATTCCATAATACATTGTCATTCAAATTCATCTTTTTCTTGGCAATAGTCAAACAGCTTTCTACCTGTTCTGCACATTTATCAAAGGGCTCCTGTAATACAAATTATCTTACACATTTTAATAAACTGGAATATGATTGATACATAAGTTAAAGAGAGCTATCAGAGATTGTATAGACATCAAAATAGTTTTACCTTCAAAGTTTTATAATTAAAAATGTAAACATATCTGAATATTTAGCAAACTTTTATTACTTAAGACTATATTTTAAATACTGACTAAAATATGTTTGTCTATGCTTATCCATGCATTGCTGTTGTTTTCCTTACAGATTATTCTTTAGTATGCAAAGTAACATAAAGAGTCAATACAAAAACATATCAAATATATTCTAATTATAAATGCAAATCAAGATTATTAAAACTCATTCCATTACTCACTTTAACACATAATTATTTGCCATCTACTGTACACATTTTAAGTGCTGCTGTTAAAGCTCTGAAATGTCAAAATTCCTGACTTCATTATGTTTACATTTTAATGGCTAAAAGGATATTAAGCAAATAGGCAAATAAATATACAATATAATTTCAGGTGCCTTTTTGTTTATAAAATTTCACGTAAGTGTGGATAAATTTGAGAGGGAAGGTGCTAATTTTGCCTAGAGTTGGTCAAGAAAGCATTCCAGAATT
Source organism: Rhinolophus sinicus (assembly GCF_057876585.1). Classification (NCBI taxonomy): domain Eukaryota; kingdom Metazoa; phylum Chordata; class Mammalia; order Chiroptera; family Rhinolophidae; genus Rhinolophus; species Rhinolophus sinicus. The sequence continues at coordinate 161,162,188 of NC_142516.1, forward strand.
GTGCTGTCATATAAAAAGGAATTTAAATGAAGAAAAGAAAGACATTCCATGGATTTTTCTCAAGAAAATTCCAGGTACATAGTACAAAAAATCTAAGCTCCTGAGAAAAACATACTTTTTAGAAATTGAAGGCCTAGAAAAAATGAAGTGTATTTACACAAGGGTGATATAGGAGAGTGGGGAGAATGTTGGAAATGAAGTCAGAGCAGTAGGGAAGGTATTTTAGAACCTCGATAGTCATAGAAAAATATCTGACCTTTTTTCCTAACTGCACTGGCAAGTCATTGGAAGGTTTTCTATATAGATGGTTATACTCACTCAAATGAAAAGAAGAGACAAAACTGTAACAGCTTTCATTTAGAATAGTTGACACACATATATGATCAGTTTATTTCAGAGTGGGTGTTTCAGAATTTGTTTAATTTTTGCTATCTACCTAATCCTAAGTTATTTTGCCCTGAAATAATTATAGAACAGCCTTTAACTTAGCTTACGAAGCAGCATTAGAAAAAGGTGCTGCATATAATTTTAAACAGTCAATCAACTTTTGAAGCTATATAAAGTGAACCACAATTTGTTACATTTAAGTAACATAGTCTGCTATCATTAAATTTTAATAATCTGCCCAAATTGATTTGCAGCTCATATTCATTCAACAGATATTTATTTCCCTTCAATTCAGTGTAAGCCCTGGGGATACATGGACACTGGGTTCCTTATGGATCTTACACTCTATCAGCTATTTTTTTTTTCTAAAACTATATTTAAAATGTTTATTACTTTATAATTCATTTAAACTGCTGAAGGGTAAGAAGATTGCCAAGCTGAGAAATGGAAAGTATAAATTAACTTACTAGCTTTGTTCTAGATTTTGTGCTAATTCCATTAACATTTCCATATAACAAATGCTTATTATTAATTACAGTAAATGAGTGAGTCCAAACCAAGATGGCAACATGGAAGGCTCCTGCCTTTCCCTCCTACCACAGATACACCTACTATACAGCTACACACAGAGAAATTTGGCCTGAGAGACTCAAACATTGGCTGACTGACTTCTAAAACACGGGCAACTTAGAAAATATCCATATGAAATGGGTAGTAAAGGCTGAGACACAGGTCACCATAGACCATTCCCCTAGCATTGTACCATACAGGTGGAAGGGAACCCCCAACTCCTAGCTTCTCCTTGAGGAACAAAGACTACATGCACATCTCATGCCCTAAATTTGAATTCTGAAACCTGAGAGATGGACACCCAAATTGCCAAGCTCTGAAGTCAACAAGCTTACATTCAGGAGACCCATAGGACTGTAACAGACAAAGAAGTAGTTCAGGACAGGTGCATGAGCAGTCTCCACAGCTGTGCCTCCAGGGCTCAGTTCAGAAGGACTTCACCTCACAAATGTTAGAATGTCAGTTATCAAAAAGACAAGAAATCAGAAATGCTCGCAAGTGTGTAGAGAAGAGGAAACCTTTTTATATTATTGGTGGGAATGCAAACTGGTACAGTCACTAAGGAAAACAGAATCCTACCTTAGTGACAACATGGATGGAACTTGAAGATATTATTCAAAATACTTTTAGTCAGACAAAGACAGATACTGTATAATCTCACTTATATGTGGAAGCCAAAATAAATAGAACTCATAGAAACGCAGAATAGATTGGTTTTTTACCAGTGGCTTGCAGGTGGGAGAAATGGGGAGATTTTGGTCAAAGGGTATACATTTTTAGTTATAAGGTGAATAATGTCTGACGATCTACAGTTTAATGATTATGGTTGATAAGACTGTATTATATAATTAAACTTTGCTAAGAGAGTAGAACTTAAATGATCTCACCAAAATAAATAAATAAATATGTGAGATGAGGGATGTGTTAATTAACTCTATGGTGGGCATGTTTTAACAATCTATACATACGAGCATTTCCACCTGAGAGAAATCCGGATATTAGCTGACTGACTTCTACAACATATATATCAAATCATCCCATTGTATACTTTAAATATATTACAGTTTTGTCAAGAATACCTCAATAAAACTGAAAAATAACAATAAATGATATGTATGTAAATGGAGTAGAATAAAACGCATAAATTAATGTGTATTACAATGTACTATATGCCATAAAAACAATCCATTTGATACTGAAAATGTGTTATTGTATATCTTCATTCAGGATTCTGATTGAGAACTATTCTTTCTCTAACCCATGACTCCATGAAATGCATAGATATAAAATTCTTTTAAAATTGAATACCTTATAATAGAGATGCAAATTTTATTACATATAATCTGTGATCTATGAGAGACAATGCGATATAAGACAAAGGATTTCTCAGGCAGTTGTAGTTCTAATCCTGATTTTTAATGTAATCTTCAATTTATTTATATCTGACACGTTTTATATCCCACCAGAACACATTCAACTTTCTTTCATTCCTTTAGGAAACGGATACTACCTAAACTCTATCTTCAGTTCTTTTTCTAAAAGATAATCTGCAGACTAAGAGGATCATTCCTCTTCAACAAGAAGGCTATTACTGTGAGGATTTCATCTGTAATCAATGCAGACAAGCAGGCAGAGTCAGCTGAGTGTGATTTTACAAAAATAAATAAATTAAGGTGGTTATCAAAGTGAGCAAGATAATTAATTGTGTCACAATGAGACTATGAGGCTAATTTTATTTGGTAACTAGCAAATGGTTTCTGAATAACAGCCCAAAGAAGAGTTCCAAGAATATTTTAAGTAAAGGAATAAGTATTTTAACTGCATAGCCTGTAAAGATGACTATCATTATTACAGTAATGAACTTTTGTATCTGTCTTCTTAGAGAATAAGTTCTATTATTACACTATGCTACTTTTAATTAGTTTCTAATGCTCTTATAAACTATTCCTCAGATTCTAACAATAATAAGGAGTGGAACAACACAGCGAAGTGAAGAAAACCACACAGCAGAGTACAAAACGCAGATATATCGGAGTGATAAAAAATTGAATTTTTATTTATCATGTGATTTTTGGGGAAGTGTAATTAAGTTTTATAAAGCTCAGTTTTCTCATGCATAAGGATGAAAATATGTCTTTTATGCAGGCCATTTGAGATAATATATGAAAACCACCAAACACTTTATCTGGTATTTAAGAAAATCTTAATACGTAAATAATATTTATTATAATCATTGATTTTTATATTGAGTTAATTTTTTCAATCCTTTATATTTTTAATAGTGAATTTATCCACGTTTTAGCAAATTCATAAATCGATTTAGGTAAAAGCCCTCCTCCCCAAAGAAAAAAAGAAAAATGACAATTACTGTCAAGAGATGGAAAGTATTCAGGATTAATGACAAATTTCAGAGTCACACTGGTTCTGAGAATTGGCACGTAATGTAACCACAGCTGTTGCTGAGCCAGGGTATGTGTGCGCGTGTGCAGCGGGGGCTCGTGGGAGGATTGCCCACTGGCTGCGAGGTGTTGATAGAGCTCTGCCACCCCTTTGTCAAGAAAGAATCCCATATGATCCTGATGTTTGACAAGGTTTTACTAATGGAGAAGTTTGACATTCAAACTTGTAGCTATATTTCTTCATGATAGTAGTCCATTTTTGCAGATAAAAAGGTAAGGATTACAAGCCACTCTTGGCTCTTTCTCCTAGTCCCTAAACAAAGGAGATCGGTGTTCAGATACAAATGATTCTTTTCCATGTTGTTCATCATTTATGGCTCAATATACACATTAATTTTGAAGCAAATGTTGTTTTAAAACTGGAGACATAAAAAGTCTACTTGGAAATAGTTTTGATTTGTAACTTAAATATATGTTTAGAAAGGTATCATACATACATGGAATGGGTGCAGACTGAAAAGTCTAGTGTCAGCCCAACAGAGAGAACCAGATGTTAAAGTTGACAATCCAGCTACACTAACTAAATAGGTTATGTTGTGCGGGGTGGGGGTAGGGTGGTATATAATGATAAACACAAGGTTTCTAGGAAAACACTTTGATTTAGAAATTTAAAAAAACAACAACAAAAAAAAACACATAAAATTAGATCATTATCCGTTCCAAGAAAGGAATATAGTAAATGATAGAGAATTCATACAGAGCACACAAATAATTTTCAGATAAACCTTGCTTTAGAAAACAGCATATGAACAAAACAATCTTACTATTGTTGGAGACTGACAAAGCAAACTTCCTTCCCACTTAGATAGAAAAGTAACAGACAGAAAGAGGGTCAGATTGAAACACTAACGTATACAAAAACATTCAATTTATCAGATGTGGCCTATAAAATGGAAATTAGGTCTGACATACAGAGTTAAAGAGTATGTATTGGAAATTGATCACAAGACCATGGTGAGATGAGCATCAGGGTGATTTAAATAAATCCAAAAACATGGGCTTGGTAATTTACAGTTTCTCTGCATAAATTATTTGACCATCGGACACTGGTTCTCAAAATTCACTGTGCCTAAGAAACATCTGTGATACTTCATAAAGTTACAGATTTCTGGGCATCCTCTGTAGAAATTCTAGTTCAGTAGGTCTGGAGTAGACTGAGGAATTTATTTTAAATTAACAGTGAAAGGTTCTTCAAGGAAGTTGTCCCTGAAGCTTCAGAACCTCTGGAAACCATTATTTAGAAGCTAGGGCATGCCTAAGCCTTAAATTAGATAGGGCAGAATAACAGAGTTTAAAAATAGAAAGAAAGTGAAAAGAATAATGTGGAAGTAGAAGGGAAGGAAATGCTCTTACAACTAACTCTTAGTTCCTGGTATTGCTGAAAGACACAGATACACACATGACAGTATTTAGTCTCATAAAGTTGAGCTTTTTCATTTGTCACTGAATATTTTACAGAGATTATATTTTACTGCACTTCTGTCTGAAAATATTCATGAAAATATTATTTTACTTTTTAGAGAAAACTTGTAGCTGATACACTGGTCAAGTCTTCTGATTCATTTACATATTTATAATCACTTTCCAAAGGAAATTTGTTTTGTGTGTCAATTTCCAAAGATACAAACTTAAATTGAACTTCCTATTAAGTGGAATGACAGACAAAATGAAAAATTCTATCTATCTATCTATCTATCTATCTATCTATCTATCTATCTATCATCTATCTATCTATCTATCATTTATCTGTCATCTATATCTATTGCCCTGAATTGATTTTGAGAAAGTTAAGTCTTAGTAAATTGTTCATGTGATTTTTATATGCCAGAGACTTTTTAAAGCAGATAGCCTCACATGCTTTGTTTTGTTACTTCCACTTGGTGGTTACAATTATTAACTTTTTTTTTTTTTTTTCAGAGAAATGAGAGACGGAGAAGTTTCAAGTACCTTGGTCAAGATCATATAACTATTAAGTGCTAATACCTGAATTTCTACCTGAACATTCTGTCTTGAAAGTATGAGCGCCTGAGCTACATAAACAATAGAAAAATAATGAATTGAGCTAAAAAGCTTCATGAACAATATGTATTTAAAGAGGACACAAATAGATAAATAAACTAACATGAAAAATGCTTATTGAGTATACGTAGGTATCGTATTTCATTTTTAGGATAATTATTTACTTAAAAAGATGCCAGAAAAAAGAATAAAAAGTATTATTTTGGACCTAAGAAGGGAAACAGGAGTATAACAGCTATATAGTAGTAAACATATAAAAACAAAGACATAGTTCTGAACTCTATTTACCCTACACAAACTATATTTGTCTTCTCTGAGTATCATTACCTAAAATTATACATAAACCAAATTACACAGAATAAAAGTGCCAAAGGACAAACAATTTTATTTTGAAAAAAAGTATCATTTGAAACTATTTGTTTTATATAAAATCTCCAAGCAATAGAATCACTGGGGGTCAATAATATTTGCCAAGTATCTTTCATGATATGAAACGCAGGTGGTAGCAATTTTTCATTTGGTACATTATAAAGGAAATTAGCATAATCAATGGAAAAATATAACACTGTTATGTAATCAGCAATCAGGCAGTATCCTCTAAGATCAGTAGTCATAACCAGTTGCAAAATTTATTGAGATAATTAGGAAACAAATTTAAACATGCAGAGGCCCAGTATACTTGTCTAAGAATTCATGGAATTCGGAGGCTCAAATGAAACAATGAGGGAGATTTGCGACTCTCCATATTTGTACTAGTGGAGAGAGTAGCCACAGGTGGTAAACCAGATGATTACACATAAACACTGTCTGACATTTTGAAAAGAGGAAATGCATCAATAATTAGAAGCACTGTAGGTGAGTAAATCCATGCCAGACTAACAGTGGTGTTTGCTAGTCAAAGATAATTGCCACTGGTGGTATAGAGCACCATGATAGACTGAGAAATGCATGGCAGCAAATTGAAGGTCGAGAAGCCAATTTTGCAGTTTTTCCTCATTATTTCCTAAGCATAACAAATAATCGAACCAGAAGAAGGTCATTTTCTTGTGAATGACTGATGAGGGGAGTTACTGAAATTGCATAATTTTTATAGTATAATGAAGCATGGAAACAATATAATTTTTTCCATATTTTTTACATTTTCAGACTGTGAAAAATTCCAGTAGGATATAGTCACACATTGCAGATCAGAAGGTCTGAAAACCATAGCCCTGAGATCAGAAACGAACTTTTCTGAAAGCAGGTCAATATTTTCTTATTTCCATGTAATGTTATTGTCATTGATGTTCTTATCTGAATTGCAGTCCATATTTATTCATCTAACAAATATTTTTTGAGCAAGTCACATACCAAACCACATTTCTATTTAGGTTGAAAACGTATCCTAGGATATTTGGTTTCTGAGTGTCACTCTTTCTCTTGGTGGTGACAGCAGTAGCCTAGAAATCACAGATAGTTGTGTTGCTTGATTGCTGTGCTCTTTAGCTAAAAATGTATCATATTCTCATTTACCTGAGTTACCATTAGGAGTGCCATCACTATGCACACTATGCACTATGAGGTTATTTGTTTTCTTGCTTCTCTGTACAAACTCTAATCAGAATTCATCTCTCAACCTTCTTGCCTTTACAGACTCACACTTTTCCCTTTGGAACTAAGTTTGATATGTCAGACCACCTACTCTTTATCCTAAACCACTTCTTTTAATGTTTCTTTTCCATCGTTATCCTGAGGAGAACCCAGTTCTTCCTAAGAATATTGTTCCTTCTGATGCATCTTCAAGGAGAGTCTCTCATTCTTCTGCTGTCAATCGCGTGCCCTACATGAGAGAAGGGTGGCTGGCTTTCTCATTCTCCACTTCTTTACAAAATTAATTTCTTAGAATGATAGCATGTTGGGGAGGCATTACAGAAGTAATTACTGGAAATGAAGTTATTGAAAGATATTATTTCAAAGGTCTTCCTTAGGACTTTGGCAATCTATAGTTATGTAAGACATTATTTCTGAGTGATGGATGAAAGCAAGTGTGAAAGGTTTGATGGTAGAGAAATGTCAAATAAACTCTTCTGTGATTTCTTAGAAGGCAGTTTATTGTGCTTATTAACATTGAGCTTACATGAAGTGGGTTAAAGACAGAATAGTAGTAAAATGGGTAATTATGGTGTACGTGTGTCAACTTATTGCAAGGAAAAAAGGAGAAGCACAGAAAGAAATTGCTGATTTACAAACAGAGGAGAAAGGAATTAAAAAACAAACAAACAAAAAACAGTCTAGCAATTTGGGGACTTAGAGGAATGGAAGAGGCAACTAAATCTCCACTACCAAAGGAAATGATGAAAGGGAAAAGCCATTTGAGCAATGATGCATGATTACAAACTCAGCAAATTTCTCACTATTCAAAGGGGAGGTTATAGATAAGCAAAGGACAACAGCTAGCATGTTTCATATCATAGTGCATAAAATTTGGAACCCATAATTTACCTTAAATATGTACAGATATGTTTTGAGATATCTTAATATATACAGATCTATTTCTTAGCTCTATCCACTGAAGGCCCTAAAAGTACTAACACTCTGGTAACAGCAGTACATACCCAGTTCCCTGATCTTGATTTCTAATGATATTCTTCAATGAAAAGAATCTAGACTTCTTAGAGAAATAGCTGATTCTAGTATTAAAGAAAATAATGTAAAAGATGAGTCTGCAGAATCTTATAGTGCCAGAAAATAAGGAAATGGTAACAAAACAAAAAAAACAAAAGAACAAACAAACAAAAAAAACAAATAAAAGCAAAATATCACAACAAATACAAATATAATACAAAGAGACACAGGAGTTAACAGAGCTCTAAAGCTAGAACAATTTGAACAAAAAATGACATAGCACTGAATTATAACCAAAGTATAAGATAAATACCCATTAGTCCATACTCATATAAATGAATAATTGAATAAATAAGGAACACATGATAAAATTTCCTGAACAGAAGAAGTCCAAAAATTTCATAAAGATACTATCCCTTCAGAAGATGGAGGCTAACTCCCCATTCTTTATGTATAAAACAAACAAAGTAACTTTCTTCTAAATGAATAATAGTTTGATATTGAGTAACCTGATAAACACTACCTCAGCCAAGTAATAAAGGTCTTCACCCTGAAAATCCATAATCACTATCTCACCATGATAAAAGTATCAGATAAACCCAAACTGACAGGCATTCTACAAATGATATGACCAGTACTCCTGAAAATGGTCAAGGTCATCAAAGTAAGGGAAGTCTGAGAAACTTTCACACTCTAAATGAGCCTAAGGAAACATGACAACTAAATGTTATCTGGTATCCTGGATGGTATTCTGGAACAGCCAAAGGATGTTGTAAAAATTCAGACTCCAAATACAGTCTGAAATTTAGATAACAATGACCCATTAATACTGGTGCATTAGTTATGACTAATACACTATAGTATTAATAGGGAAATCTGACAGAAATAAACAGGAACTCTCCAATATTCTTGCAACTTGCCTGTAAATATAAAGCTTATTCTTAAATAAAATGTTTATTACATGTTAAAAAACAAAAGAAAATAACTATGGCTTTTAACGGAGACATGTAGAACTTCAGGAATTCCAGTCTACCTTTCTAAAATAAATAGGTAAATTAATAGTATTTTTAAAATACCACTTTTTACTAACCAAAATTAAAATAAATAAAATTAAAAACAAAAATAAGTAGGTTTGATTTGTGTTTGTTTGTTTGTTTTAATATGTCTCTTAAAAATCTAGTAGTTCACACTAAGCAGGTGAAAAATACCACTATAGTTCAAAACAAGTCACATAATCACTGGCCAAATAGTTGTAGCTACTAAGTTTAGAAGGTAAGAGATACTCTCTATTTTTGCAATTATGATTAATATGTGATACATATAACATTTGTGGGTACCTTTGTTTCCCTTCGAGTGTTCTAATGATGAATAAATATTAACAAAAAGCAATTCTAGAATACAGAGGCTGCCAAGATACTTTTAATGTATGAGAAGATTTCCCCCCTTCATTATATTTTACCTTAACTATTTATCTGAAATCTTCTAGGGGAAAGATTTTCAGGTAGATTCTTAAGATTCAGACTGTCCTTTTCTGCAATGTTTCAATACAACTAGCTCTGAAATTATATACACAAATTGGTGAGAATAATAGCTAGGTAACTGTTGCACTGTTTGTTAGAGAGGAGATCAAGGGACTGGCTTTTGAGGAGATGCAGAGAAGAGAAGACGCGAGACAACAGCTTTGTATGATAATTTTTAGAAAAAAGTGACCTTTAAAATTGACCATATTAGGTATTATGTAAGTTATTCAAATAGCTTATACATCCTGAGTTGGAAAAACACTTTGGGGATGTCATGCGGGGGACCAGGCGGGGTCTCAGCTCCTGCTCCCCACACAAGAACTCAGGATATGGCTAGGCCAAAAAGGAACACCCACGGAGCCATAGGTAGGGAAGTCATACCATTATAGTCTCATTGGAGGCTGGATCCACACGATCCGCAACCTGCTGTCTGCTTCTCTGCCTCCCTACTGACCAACTGACTAACCAACACAGCCGCGGCAGTTATATCAGTGGCTAACTGGCTAACTGGTTACAGCTGATGGCCAACCAGCCACAGCTGACGGCCATCTACTACCGGAGCCAACACCCTTCCACTTGAGGCCAAGAGCCTGGAAACTGCTCTCTGGGACTCTGTCCGCACAGGGGATCATGGTAAAACTCAGTGGACAAATGAACATAAAGGCTATGTACTTTCTATTTAATCTAATTTTTATCTCATTATTAACACATACCCTACCCCCCCCCCAAAAAAAAAAAAAAAAGAAAAAGAAAGGAAAAAGGCATTTCTCTAGGCATGCAATGTTCAAAATAATGAGATTCCTGTAGAGAAGACGAATTATCTTGTAAAGTTTTGCTGAGCTTACTAATTCAGTCGAGACTCCAAAAACTGCTGGTTCAGCATGATGCCACACTTTATGATAAGAAACATGTGAAGCAGCCTTCACTGGGTTATACATCGTTTGCTTGGGCAAAGGAAAACAAATGGGCCAATTGTCTTTGGGAATTATATCTTCCCTATATACCAGGATTGGTTCTGAGTCAGAGGGTACTGGGTTTGAAATAATAACATTGACAATAATAAATACTCACGTAGTGCACATTATGTTTCAAGCTCACTTAACACAACAACGCGATAAGGCAAGTGTCGTGTGGGAGACCCTGCTCGCTGCGGGGCGGCCTGTGGGGTCTCTGCTCCCGCTCCCCACACAAGAACGCAGGACATGGTGAGGCCAAAAAGGAACACCCACGGAGCCATGGGTAGGGGAGTCATACCACTATAGTCTCGCTGGAGGCTGGGTTCACCGGCCGTGCGACCTGCTGTCCGTTTTTCTGCCAACCGACCAACGACTCTCCTCCAATCTCCTCGACTCTGCTCCTCTACTCTCCTCTACTCTCCTCGGCTCTCCTCTGTAGCCACAGCAGTTATATTAGCAGCTAATTGGCTAACTGGCTACAGCTGACAGCCAATCAGCCATAGCTGACGGCCATCTACTACCTGAGCCAGCACTTTTCCACATGAGGCTGAGAGCCTGTAAACTACTTTCTGGGGCTCTGTCCCCACAGCATGTGTTATTATTTTGTTCTCTTTACAAAAGAGGAAACTTACACAGAGAGTTTAAACTAACTTATTCACAGTTACTCAACTATAAAGTGGCTGGGCTGGTATTCAAACCCAGTGAGTGGACATGCTCTTAAGATTCATGATATAATTCATCACCATATTGAAGAAATCCTAAATATTTTGTTATGAGGAGCTTGGTTGTATTCTTGGCAACTAAAAGACTTCAACTACCCCCTGACTTCAAACAAATTATTAATAAACCAAGTACAAACCACAGCTACGAGGGACAGATGCATTAGTACTCAGATTAATTTAGTCTAAATTGTTTACCACCTTCAAGAGCAATGTAGTGCCAAGAAGATGGAACACCTGGAAAGCATAGGTGAGTGCAAATCAGGTGCCAGAGACCTAATTGCCAAGTCTGAAAGAAATTGAGATGATTTCAGGCCAATGCAGTATGACCCAGAATGGACTTATTTCAAAGCTTTGCCATGCAAGAGGGGGCACAAAAACGTTAATTTTAGTGTAATCATCATCATGATTTTTATGCCCTTCTCTGGTCCTCCAGCTTGTACACACGTATACTTCCAGTCCTTCTTCAAAGACACAGTATGTATGTAGTCTATTGTTTCCTGAACTGTATGAATATTTATACAAAAGCATACAACATAAAAACAAAGCTTGAAAGTGGAATTTTAGCTGCCAAATGTTAAGAGGAAGAGAGATGCTCAGATGTCTTTCTGTTAAAATATAAGTTTATTCCCTAGATCTGTTCAAAATAATAAGTGACTGGCCAGGCTGAAATCTGTACATTTTATCTCTGGTAAGAAACATGTGACCATGATTAAATAAGGATGAACCCTTACTCCTCTCTCTTCATTCCCTTAAGAATGTATTAGCAAATGGCAAAATTGTGAGCTGTCTCCAATTCATAAATTGAGTTGAATTTGACCAAGACATCTCGGTGCTACCCTCAGATTGACAATAAATAAATATACTATATATAGTTATTAACTCTAGGCCCCTGACCACCTTTTCATAGAGGATTTATTTTTTTTTTGTCTTACTTTTGAAAATTTTCAATTGTGAATTCTTCCTCTGCCTCTTTGAGATATGAATCATCTCTCTATCTCTTGCCAGTTTTATGACTCACTATAATCATTGAAAAAAATAATGTTCAACCTTCCAATCTCTGTGCAAATTAGCAAACACACATGGTCCAACTACACTGACCAACCTGACCTCTAACGTGCTCTAGTGCATGCCCACTAGCTCACTCAAATACTTAAACATTCTGCTCCTTTTTGCTTCATGGGAATGAAATTCAATCTCTCTCCCCAATTGCAGTAGTCCTGAATAGTCTTCCTTGCCTGTTTAACTTGTCTGATACAATTTTTCTTTGATAAATTTTGTTATAAATGCAAATTATTTGGATAATTGATTTATGGATAGCTTAATCTAAATACATTTCCCATAAGACTACTCTTCCTTTTTGATAAGAGACTTTTCTTTAAAATATTTAATGAACATTCTCAAATTCTAAACTATTTGAAACCAATTTTAAAGGCTATAGCATGTTTTTTATTTTTGTTATTGTTGTGGCTGTTGTTTTTTTTCTTTTCATATTCACCATATATCTGCCACTAAAAATGAGAATAAAGAACATACAATACCCTGCAATTATGTCTTTCTTTATATTAGTTGTCAGTGTTGAGATTACTGAGTCACATTCTTTGCACAGGAAGTTGTGCATTCAACTGAAAGCAAAAGAACACCTAATTCAAATCCCTTTAACCAACATAAGCTTTTGTTAGTCATGTTACAAGTCCGGAGACAAGTCTTTCTTGGTTGTTAACTGCTCAAAGATGCTATTAAACACCCCATCTTCCTGTTTTCCTTCTCCACTCATCTGGCACGTGTTTTTTCTTCTCATGACTGTGACACGACTGCTGTCAGTTCAGTCATTACACCCACATTTGAAACATAGAAGAGCAAAGGGTGCAGTGATAAATGTTGAAGGGTTGAAACAGTAAGTTTCTCCTTTTAATAAACTTTCTTGGAAGTTTATAGTGACTTCAGCTCACATCTTATTAGTTAGAACTGGGCGCTAAGATAAGGCTTAGCTGCAAGGTATTTTAGTAAGAAGTAAGTCTATTTATTCAATAGCTACATCAGATGAAGTTAAGAGAGAAAGAGACTGTGAATGACTTTGGAATAGTCAATCCTCAAAGTCAGCTTTAATGCTTTTATTTATATTTCATCAACATTTTGAAATATAACACATTATGATATGTGCATTTTAAATAGGCATTGTGAGATATTTTCACAAATGTATATACTCATGGAACCACCATCCCATGAAGATAGAGAACATTTCATCACACAATGTTCCCTTGTACTCCTATGTATCAAAACTCCTGATTTGTTACACCACTCAACAAATGATTTGAGTCCTATCATTATATGTTATTTTTCCTGTTCTAGATACTTAAGTACACTTTTGTGTATCACTGATTTTGCTATGATACTTTTAAGATTCCTCCATGCATTGGGTGTATCAGTAGTTTGCTATAGTTAATACCAAGTAGTATCCTTTAGAAATAATTGATGCAATCTTTGTATCTATTCACTCACGAAAGAATATGTTGGATATTTTCAATACTGTGGTATCATGAATAAATTTACTATAAATATTCATGTACAAGTTTGCTTGGTAAATACACAGGAATTAGAATTCCTATGATATATATATATATATATATATATATATATATATATATATATATATATATATATATATATATATGTATGTTAAGGGTATAATTTTATAAATACTTCCAAGCTGTTTTCCAAACCGGTTGCACTATTTTACTCTCCCCACACATTGCACAAAAAATAAATTTGTTGCTCATCTTAGTCAACCCTTGGAATTTCATGCTTTTAAATTTTGGACGTTTAAGAACATACATGATGGTATCTTAATGTGATTTTAATATTTGTTTCTTTAATGACTAATGTTATTGAACATCTTATTGTCAAGGAGTTGTTGAAAATTTTTGTCCATGTTTTTATTGGTTGGCTTATTTTCTTAGGTTGTGAGATTTTCTTACACGTTTTGGTTACAATTTATTTGCTATGTATGTATATTGTACATACTTTCAGCTTATGGATTCTATTAGCTTTTAATAGAGTATTTTGAAGAGTAGAGATTTTGGTAAGTCCAATTTATCATTTTATTTTCACTTATGTTTAATACTTTTTGTATTTTATTTAAGAAATATTTACCTACTTAAATGTTGTAAAGATGTTTTCCTAATATTTTTTTAATTTAATTTATTTATTCATTTTTTAATATTTAGGCTTTATTCTTTTTTTCTCTTTTTTTTTTTTTTTTTTTAAAGGGGGCATAGCTCACAGTGGCCCATGCGGGGATCGAACCAGCAACCTTGGTGCTACCAGCACCATGCTCTAACCAACTGAGCTAACCGGCCACTCCTATTTTATTTTTTTATATATTAGTTTCAGATATACAAAACAACATAATGTTAGACATTTATACACTCACAGAGTGATAACCTCCCCCTCTAGTCCATTATCCCTCTGACACTGTGCATAGCTATTACAATACCATTGACTATATTCCCTATGTTGTACTATACATCCTGTTAATATATATATATATATATTTATAGTTATAGTTATAGTTATAGTTATAGTTATAGTTATAGTTATAGTTATAGTTATAGTTATAGTTATAGTTAGTTATAGTTATAGTTGACTTTCTGTTTTATTCTACATCAGTTTCAGGTGTGCAGTGCAGTGGTTAGGCAGCTACACAACCTATGAAGTGATTCCCCCAATGAGTCCAGTACCCATCTTTTTTTTTAAGAATTTATAATTTTAACTTTAATCTGTAGGTCTATGATCCACTTATAATTAATCTTCCTATATGGTGTGAAGTAAGGGTTGTGGTTCATTTTTTTGCTATAAGTATATCTAAATTTTCTTCACCATTTTTTAATATGACTATATTTTTCCTCATTAAATTATATTGGAACATATGTTTAAAAGCAACCCAGTGAATATGAGTGGTCCCATTTCTGGCTTCTCAATTATTTTTCACAATTCTGTATGTCTTTCTGTGCCAACAATGTAAATACCATAATTACTCTATATTTAGAGTTAGTTTTGATATCAGTTAGTCTGAGGCTTCCAACTTTGTTACTTGTTATTTAAAAAAAAAAAAAAAAAAAAACCTTGGCTACTTAAGTCCTATGGTTTTTCATATGAACTTTAGAATCAGCTTGTTGATTTCTACCAAAAATATTCTGCTGAGATTTTGAATGACTGTGTTGAATTTATACATTAAATTAACGATATATTTTTTTTAAATATTGATTTTCTGATGCATAAACATTCCATAATTTTCTATTCATTGATATATTCTTTAATTTCTCTCCATACTATTTTATAATTTTATTGTAAGGGTCATACATTGGTTTGGCTAAATATATTCTTAACAATTTTATGCTATTGTAAATTCTATTTTTTTAATTTATTTTTCCAATTGTTTGTTGTGGTGTACAAATATTTATTGCCTGTACATTGACCATGCCTCTAAATAACTTTACTGAATTTTTTTACTTTGCTAGCAGTGTATTATTTTCAATCTTTATAGTATTTATTTATTTTCTTTATCTTGTTTAATTGGCAAAAATATTCAATATAATTTTGAATACTAGCAGTAAGAGCAGACCTTCATTCATTTTCTGAACCTTAGGAAGCATTTATGTTTTCATGATTATGCATGCTATTAGTTGTAGAATTTTTGTACATATATTACATAGGGTTAAGAAAATGCCTATTCCTAGTTAGCAGTAAAATTTTAATCACAAATGGATGTGGAATTGTGCCAAATACTTCCTCTTTTTCTGATTGAAATGATCAAGTGACTTTTTACTTTATCTTATAAAAGTTATTTTTTTGTTTTTTATAAGTTATCACATCTTTCCTTCCTTCAGTATATATCTGACCCCTTTTCTACCACTCCCCTCTCACTTACCACCTTACCCTGCGGTAGGTAACCACTAAATGATTGTCTTCAGTTTGGATGGTGAACACACAATGCAATATATAGATAATGTATTACAGAACTGTACACTTAAACATATATTTTACTAACCAATAACACCTCAATAAATTTAATAGCGGTAAATAAACAAATAAATAAATAGAAAACAAGGGTGAAGGGAATTAAAGGTAGAAAATTTCAATTATAAAATAAATAAGTAACAGGCATGTAGTGTACAGCATGGTGACTATTGTTAATAATATTGTATTACATATTTGAAAGTTGCTAAGAGCATTGTTAACATTTCTTATCAAAAGAAAAGAATTTCTGTATGTATGGTGACAGATGTTAACTAGACTTTATTGTGATGACCATTTAGCAATATATACAAATATTAAATCATTATGTTGTACACCTAAACTCATACTGTATGCCAATTATACCTCAATAGAAGAGATCAATTAATTAATAAAAAGTCATCACAAATTTTCATTCTGAAAATAGACCCCATTTTTACATGATGCATTATTGTTCCTCTCTCTCTCTCTCTCTCTCTTTCTCTCTCTCTCTCTCTCTCTCCATATGTGTGTGTGTGTATACATATTTACGCATATCTATATATATATATATATATATGTATATGTATGTATATATATATTTGAGGTTGTTTTGTTAAAATTTTGTTGAAAAGTTTTAGGTTTACATATTTTAGAGATACTGTTTTGAATTCTTGTTTATTCTCATGTTGTTCTCATGCTGTGATATCAACATTACACTGATCATATGTTGTTTCTTTGGATGTGTTCTGTCCTCTGAATTTATTTAAGATTAGTGTCATTACTTTGTTTTTTAAAACACAGATTCTTTTTTTCATAATGGGTATCCATCAAGAGTATATGAATAGGTGAATTTTATATATTCCTTGGTCAAAACCAATTGTTAAGATATTTTAAGTAATTTGTTTCAAACTGATAGGTGAAAGATTGCGCAACATTTTGTTTCATTAGAATTTAATCATCTATTAAATGAACACTTTTTAAATATGTTTACTGGTTATTGCATTTCTATTGTGATTTACTCTGCAATTTGCATACTATTATTGAATTAATTGTGATTTTTATAATTGTAATATAAAAACTGTATTCATGTAATTATATGTCTTTTATCTATCATATATCTTACTGATATCCTCTATAAATATATATGGTATTCCACTTTGTTATTTTTAAGCAAATATAAATTTTAAATTTGTTTGTAGTTAAACATATCAATCTTTTAAAAGTATTTTTATGGAGTTTAAATCCATTTAAAAAGACTTTCCCCAAATTATTATGTTATATATGTTAAAAATTATAATATTCAAATGTTACTCCACTTACTTGTGTGTTATTGATATGCCCTATACATTAGGATTAAAGTTTATATGGTATCTACATATTTAGACATAATATAAATATGTATTCTCATTTATAACATTTTGATTAATTTCATTATTAGTGAGACTATGACACCATTCAATATACTATAGAAGCTTATGATTTCAAATTAATTCTACATATCTGAGCTCTGCAAGATTCTTATTATTTTACTTCTCAGTGAGCCTCTCAGAGTGTCATTGCCTCTGCTCCTAAGAAAACCAAATATCCTACCACTGTTTCAAAAGACTAGGGACTGGGTTATTATTGTTTTCTAAGACACACTCAGAACAAATGCTTAACAATTATTAGCTTTTTCTTAGGGATAAATTTTTATCCAACATAGAGTATCAATTGTTTTTGATTTCGTGCAGGTCTCAATGGCATATTCAACTAATGTAACAAAAATACATATTCTATGTCAAAACACATTTACACTGTACACTTAAACATATTTAGTAAGTCTCATTTTATGACAATTTAATAAAGAAATTGTTATAAAATTTACCTTTAGAAAAGTCATCATATATAGTTTTGACCATTCTTACTTTCACTTAACTCCATTTCTAGGTAGAACATACCATACATAAACACACACACACACACACACACACACACACACACACACACACTTGTTGAGGAAAAAATGTTGGAATTTTTAAAACAAAAATTTAAAGATTATTTTTACAACGTTGAAATTATGATACTCATTGAGGTCTGCTTCTACATGGACTTTTTAGAAATCAGTTAAAATATATGTGTACAAGTACAATATACAGTATGTGTATATTGTGTTTCTAGATTTATAACATTACGTGTAAAGAAACTGGTTTTTGAAAGTTGCTTTGAGACAATAATTTAAGGGTAGAGAATCTTTTTTTAAAGATGGAGATAGAATTACAAGTTACAGATGTTTCTAAAATTCAGGTAAATCATATGATGCATGACAAAACAAAACATAAGAGCTTCACAGGGGGAGTCCGCTTCATCTTTACCAAGGACAAGACTTTCCCCAACAGACTAATTACTAGCTTAGACTGGTTATTTCCTATTGCAAGGTAATTAACATTACCATGGTTCACTCATGACAATCCACTGCAGCATACAAAGGAGATGGACATCTCTTCTTTGGTATCTTTAGGACACCCTTCACAACTTTATAGAGAATAATTTTTATTATTACTAATTTTAATTAATTTGTCCATATCTTTGAATATTGTTGGCCTCATCTTCTTTAGAGACAACATCTCAGTTGCGTGTGTGTGTAGTTGTGTATGTTTGGGTTACTAATTTTTTATGTTACTTAGTTTTAGTCCAGCCAAAGCCACCAGAAGGCTTTACATTTGAGCTGTGCTGGGCTGAGTGACTAGTGAAAGATCAGGAAAGCTCTTGGATGTCAAGCAGCCTGATGACAGGGACAGTGAACTTGCATCCTTGTAGCTGTTTCCTGTGAGCAATTGCTGCTAAATTGCAGGGAGGAGCCTCATAGTCTGTTAGGGGCCATGTTTTCAGAGGCTGACACCAAGGCAGATCATTCTGTCAGAAGTAATACTGGGAAGACCCAATAGCCAGAGGCCAGGCTGCTAGAATTGATCTGGGTCAAGGTGTACATACCTGTTGATTGACTGTTTGGATTGCTTTCAGGACACTTAGGTATCAGTCATGAGTTTGATCAGGGAAAACTTCTGAGTCACTATGACAAAAATATTCAAACCCAGTAAAGATAATAAAATAATGTCACTATTGAAAAAAGACCATAAAAAATATACCCAACATTACCTTTAAAACAGCCAGTGTAGAGGGATGTGAAAAACAACTCAAATAGGAATTATTTCAAATTTAATTAAAGCTCTGCATTGAGAATAATCAAGAACTTCTTTTCCTACTGGATGAAACACTTTATTTGTACATTCTTTCCCAATATTGTGAGGTTTTAATTAGCCACAGAGCTGAAATAGCTGACAAGCAAGTGACCAATCTTTCAAAATTGGTATTATAAAAGAGTTAAAGGAAGCTTGGAAAAATCTGAGAGAAAAATCTAAACTCTTTCACAATGTGCTGCATATTGAATAATGTTTAATTGTACCTAGTTGTTTTCTATTTTATTATTTTAATTACTCACATGTCTTTGGCAGTGATAGCTCTTACAGACTTGACTATCTAATGGAGTACAGCTTTTAATAAGTAAAACTAAATCAATAAAAAAGACCTAGTGCCTCTGAAATAAACCTATTAGTGGTGCTCCTGATATGCCTTCCTGCTTAACCAACCAACCCTAAAACTGAATTTGTTCATAAACACACCAAGTGTCATTCACAAACAAAAAGAAAAAGTAGTGAAATCAATGTAAATTGATTAGTAAAATTAGTAAGACATATTTAATAAAACTGAATAAATATCAAAGATCGCTGAGTACAACCTATCGTGACATCAGAACCTAATCGATTTACTCATATAGAGTTCAATTGATATGTTGCAATTATTCTAAATAGATAACAGGACTATCAAACTTTATGTCTGTACAACAATAGCTCAATGTGAACACACCTATAAAGGATGTAGGTGATAAAAGTATTTTATACTGCCACTTACTGGTAGTTTGAATCAGCTTTTTAGAATTAATTCTAATATTTATATACATATTGAGAGTTAAGTTTCATCTGGCAATAACAAGTTTAAATATATTAAAAGCTACCATGACAGTTTCAACATCCGAAGTAATACTTACTAGAAACCTCAAGAACCAGATGCCACATTGCTAGAAATGACCTAGGTCAAGGTGGACTTGCTAGCTAATTGTTCAGATCGTTACCAAGATACTTGTGTACCAGTTGTATTTTTAATGAGTTATTATACTCACAAAAAAGTACATGATTCCTATTATCAACTAATGGGGAACATATATTTTTTTAAAGTTTAAAAGAAAGATATATAGTTTCCCTAAACAACCATGTTTTAATCATAAAAGCAAAAAGGGTCCATAGTTAAATTTGTGGTAATAATACTTTTTGACTTCATAAAATAAAAAGAAAAATACAAGAATGTTCACTTGTTTTTTGAAATAAAAATGCAGAACATCATTTCCTTCTCATTATGTATTAAACATGTCATATAGTTTTACACAAAATTTTTAATAAGAAACTCAATTAAAATATAGAGCCATCTCAACTTATTAATATAGAGCCATCTCAACTTATAATATAAATTTACTAATAAAAATCTAACCTCAAATGAAGGAAAGGTTTAGAGTTATAATATTAAAACATTTCAGCTGCCACTCAAAAGAAATCCAATATACCTCAAAGGTTTAGAAATTACTGTGCCCAGGATTTTCAAGCCAAGAGGTATCTCTGTTCCTTTCTCAAACTTGACTCCTCAATAAATCATTCCTCATTCTATCATGGTATATAATTTTAAATACCATGCCTATTTTTTCTTTCAGCATTTTACTATCAGAGCTTATATTTTAACTTGAATTTACTCTACATTAAAACTAACGAAATATTATCACAAGTCCTGAATAATAATTATTCCATCTGCTTATTAAAATAACACCAAATGCCATTTTTTCTTTCATCTATGTGTTACTGTATATAATTGTGTTATTAAATTTCTACACACTTGGAAATCATCCAGGTATCTTGCTGTTCTCTAATTTGGTTGTGGTCAGAATACATATATTGTATGCTCTAAATTATTTGAAATTCATGGAAACTTGTTTAGGTTAAATTGATAATTTGTCCTAATGTTCTATACTCTTACTGATTTTTTTTGTCTAATTGTTTTAATAAAAACAAAGATAAATGAAGGGATCTTCAATTATAATTGAGCATTTATCTACTGCTTCTTTCACTTAGGATTATAATGTCTTGATAAATTGACCCTTTATTATTACTCAGTGTCCCTCCGTATGCAATATATTATTTTTTTGAATTCTACTTTGCCTAAGATTAATATGGTTACTAAAACTTTCTTTGTGTTAGTGTGCATAAGACACATTTTCCCATCCTTTAAATCTTAACCTATCTGTATCTGTGTATTTAAAGTGTACTTCTGTAGACACCATACAGTACTTTAAGCTTCCTATTCTATCCAGTCTGACAATCTCTGACAATCTCTGTGTATTTTGAACTATTTGTATCATTTCATTAACTTTAATTTTTGATGATTTAAGTTCAAATCCATCATTTTGGTATGTTCTCTTAAAAATATATATAATTCTTTTCTTCTTTTCTTGGCTCCTTTAGGATTTTTTTTAGCAGTTTAGTATTCCATTACGTGTACATGATCAACTCCTTAGTTGTTTTTTATTTGATCTTATTTTTCCTGCAGTTACACTAGACTTTACAACATGTATTTTTAACTTATCACAATGTACCTTCAAGCAACGTTATCTCTTTACATAAAATGTAAAAATCTTACAAGTGTCTAAATCTTTTTTCTAACCTTCTATCACCTATATTTTGTTGTCCTGTATTTTAATTCTATATTAGTTATAAAACCAACAACAAAGTCACCAAAAGCACTGGCAACAAAAGCAAAAATAGACAAATGCACTACATTAAACTTAGAAAATTCTGAGCAACAAAGAAAACAATTAACAGAGTGAAAAGTAACCTATGGAATGGGAGTACATATTTTCAAATCCTATATCTTATAAGAGGTCAATATCCAAAATAGATAAGAAACTTCTACAACTCAACAACAAAAATAATAATAACCCAATTAAAAATCGACAAAGGACTTAAGACATTTCTCCAAAGAAGACAGCAAATGGTCAACTGTTATATAAAAAGATGTTCAACAACCAGATCCTGAGAGAAATCAAAATCACACTTGTTAGGACAAGTATTATTTAAAAAATAATAATAACAAGTGTTAGTAATAATGTAAGAAAATTATAAACCTAGTACCCTGTTGGAAGAAATAGAAAACAATAAAACTTTAATGGAAAACAGTATGGAGGTTCCACAAAAAATTAAGAATGGCACTATCATATAATCCAGCAACCCCACTTGTGGGTATATATCCAAAATAACTGAAATCAAGATCTCAAAGAGATATTCACACTCCTACACTCATTGTAGCATTATTCACAAAAGTCAAGATATGGAAAAACCCCAAACATCCATCCACAGATGAATGGATAAAGGAAATGTGGCATATACATGCAATGGAATATTATTCTGTTTTTAAATAGGAGGAAATCCTGCCATATACAATAGCGTGGATAAACCTTGAGGACATTTTTCACTTACCTTAAAGGTAAGTGAAAAAGAAAAAAAATATTTTTTCACAAATGTAGAAAAATATTTTTGAACGACTTCTTGTGTTAATTATCTAATCATTCTCTATGACCATTTAATAAAGCCATCTGTATTTAAAAAAAAAAAAATTTCATTAGAAATGGTATCTTGAGACGGCAGAGAGCCTGTATGATTCTGCATAAAACAGCAGAGTTGCTATCCATAGTAAAATAGTATGAGAACAATGGAATCCTACTGTGTGGAAGAAATAAGAGAAAAGAGTTGAGTATAAGGGACATAAAGTTAAAGTGCCAAGTAGGGGTTATGTTATGAATGGAGGTGAATGACATGGTAGTTGCTTGGATTTTATCTTGTAGGAAATGGAGTGTTGCTAGGGAATATTTGTAGGGGACATTGTATATTATCTTTCAAATGCATTTCACCCTTGCCCATTGCGTAACAGTACGTTTGGGGAAGTGATGAGTAGCTCCAGATGTAGGTAATAATCAGTTTTCACAATTATGATCATCCCATCTGCCTTGTTGTTTTGATAGCAGGGATGGAAATACCTAAGTAAATTTGATTCAGTGAAAGGAAAGAGAGGTTTATCAATGGCTTCAGGATAAGAAGCTTCATTACTATTAAGTTAGAACGCATTGGATGAATCAGAAATCTTGGGAAACTAGCTGCTGTTATAGCCATCTAAACTGTAAGGGGAAAAATCCAGACTGAAAAGGCAGAGCTAAAGGAACTACCCTGATCAAATCGATTGTGAATTCTAACCTACCACTGCACTTCTAGTGCAGTGAGCCAATGAAATTCTTCATTATCCAATCCAATATGAATCACATGTCTATTTTTTGGAACTCAAAGCATCCTATCTAATAAATGAAAAAACAAACCAACAAACAAAAACAATAATAAATGATTATTTTTTATAAAGAGCCAATCATCTTTTAAATACAATTTTAATTAGAAAATGAAAGTATATTATATTTGTATTCTATGCTATATTAAAAAAATTACCACAAACTGAGCAGTTTAGATAGCATACATTTATTATCTTACAGTTCTAAAGGTCAACAGTTTGGAGCATAACTGAGTTCTCTGCTTTAGGATCTCACAAATTCAGATACGTACAAAAACATAGATAACCTTCCAAAACAGTGCTGAGTAAAAGACACAATATACTATATATTTTATACTTCTACTAATGTGAATTTCAATATTCAGAACTAATCAGTAGTGCTAGAAAGTAGAAAGTGACTCTAACATAAAGATACATGAGAAGGGGACAAAAGAAAATTGTGTAGGTCATGGAATTATGTAATGTATAGATTTTTAAACTTTGATTTGATAATATTTTGGTAATTTTTACCTAAATATTGTCTCAAAAATATGCCTGTTCTTGAAAAATGTTATTATAGGATGTCATTTCCTTTTCTGATAATGACATTGCCAATGTTTTGTTTCAGGATTCTAATGGCAGCAAATAAATATATGGTAATGTTTGTGTGAATATTTTTTTCTTTTCCTTCTCTAATGTTAATTTTACCAATAAAGTCTTTGGGGGCTGAGATTTTCTTGTGGGAAGTTTTTGAAATAACCAATTTGGAACCTTTAATAGATAGCTATTCAAATTCTGTGTGTGTGTGTGTGTGTGTGTGTGTGTGTGTGTGCGCGCGCGCGCAGGCGCGCGCGCGTGTGTATTGAACTTAACCTTTTGAATATTTTTGGTACAGAGTTATATGTAATTTTTTATTTACTATTTTAATCGATATTGTTAACCTTTTCAAAGAACAAATTGCAAGTTTGATTTTATTTCATTGATTTCGCCTTTATTTTTTTTTGTTTCACCTCCTTCCATTTACTTAGTGTTTAATTCATTCTGCTCAACTAATTTCTTAAGGCAGAGCTTAGAGTGTTGATTCATTTTTCTAATGTATGATTTTAATACTATAAATTTATTTATATTGTTTTATTTTACCTTATATCACATGTTTATGTATATTGTACTTTATCATTCAGTGTCATTTTTTTTTCTAATTTGTCTTTCAATATCTCCTTTATTTCATGGCTTATGAATAACTGTGATCCTCAATTTACAAAATATTTGGACTTCCTAGGTATCTTTCCATTGTTGAATGTTAAAGTATATTTTATGAATGCTTTTAATTTTTTGCAATTTATGCAGCTTTGCTTTCTGAACCAGCATATTTCATATGTCGGCATGTTAGGTCTTAAATTCATAACTTAATAATATTAAAGTTGTAATTCAGGTATAATCTTTAATCTGTTAACATCTTAATAACACAATATTATTTCCTAATTGCTATAATTTTAATAACTTTATTGAAACACAGAAGACAATGATAAAACAATTTATCACTGTTAATTTATATTTGGCTTTGGCCTAAAAATTATTTTAATAAATATAATTGGCTTAAGTAATGTGAAGTTTAATAATTAAAATTCATATATTAGAATTCCTTCTATAAGATTATATTTTATAGCCAGAATAAAGGATGAAATAATTTAGATATTATTTTAATTTGGGATGTTATTTTTTACAAGTAATAATGTTTTGTGCCATGTTTAAAGAGTAATGAACAAACCTTAATGTTTTTTATTTATCTAACTCCAAACAGAATTTTACTAATATAATAAAATTTTTATGACTAACCCATACTTGTAATGTTTTCTCTGCTATGTCTACAGCCAACCTTAGTATATTATAAAACTGTATTCTAGATATAACACTACTCCATTATAACTTTTGAAAAGCTATTATTTAAGAAATCAAAGTGTGAGATAATTGGGGAATTTTTTATAATTTTTCCTGCACTATCGTCTAGAAGAAATTAGGTGATCACCAATGAATTTTATGAAATTTGTGGTACAATTTACAGATTTATTTTAGAGAAATAATGGAAAATACATGACTTTTTCATTAATAACCATGCTATGAGCTATGTACATGTTTGAACAAATATGCCATTTTTATTTGCAGAAATTTAGTTTAAAATAAGGAAATTACTCCAAGAAACGTCTTAACTAGATAAGGTTCTAATTATTAGAATATAGTAACTTGCACAGTTTCAGTAATTTACAGAATAAATGATATGACAAAATCAACATTTAGACAATTTCACACGTAAATGTGTATTACATCAGTTCACTGTGGTGCCTGACTTATATTTGGCATGGAAAAAGTGTTCTCCCCTGTAACTTCAGTAATAAACTGGCATTATATATATATATATATATATATATATATATATATATATATATATATATATATATAATCAATAGTTTAGATTAACCGTTGTCTTTTAAAATATGTATCAAATACCTTTAAGAAATTGCCTTTGTGTTATCACTGCTGGCATATTTGAATTCTTCAGCAACATTCTGAGACAATGCTTTATTCCATCAAGTGGCCTAACAATGGAAATTTTAGACGTGATTTTTTGATAAAGAAGTTTTTGGTGTTGGCTATTTCCCCGCAGCACCCCTTAATTTGCACCATTTGTGTGGTGATATTCTGCCTATGAAGAGAGAGGAATCTGATTTTCAGGTATGTCCTCTCTCCATTTGCAATATAAGGAGAGAGACAGGAAACATTCATGGATCAGTTCCTTGCTTTTAGAACAGAAAGGGGTTGCTAAATTTTTGTTTTATGTATAAAATTGCTAGATTCTACTAGTGCAGCCTTGTGCAACATGTTGATTCTGAATTTGTGCAAAATGTTAGCCCTGAAATATAAATGAGAAAACATCAAAAATACAGTATGAAACATGACAAAGTTCTGTGTTTGTTGCTTTATGATGGATTCAATTCTTAAAGAAACTCTTTTGCTATATTCCACAAGTATTTTTATTATTGTCTTTGTAAAAGGACAAGTCTCACATCATTTTGCTCTATTATTTTCATTCAAAATTAAGATTCTACCCTGAAAATAAGAATTGTTAGTTATTATTCACTGTAGGCTAAACACTCCATGGATTTCAGAATCATAGATAATACTCAGCAAGGAGTCTTTGTTATAATAACAAACAAACATGAATGGGAAAGAATTCAAGTTTTTCTAAGCAGACATTATATTTTATTTTAGCACATCAACTATTCTATATGATTTTCACAATTACAGCTTTTTGGCTTATAATCCACAAACTAAAAATTGCTGAAATTGGCCTTGACAGGCCCAGCTAATTGGCTCCCAAGGAGCCGTTCTGTTCTACCTGGCGAACAGTCTGTGAAGTACACAGCCACTTGTCCAAACAGTGCACAAAGCTAATTACAAAGCAGCAGGAGATATCACATGGTAATAAACCATGCACTGTTATCAGTACATAATAATTCCAAACCCAAATCATCAATTATAGGACTCTCACTACCTTGAACAAAATAGTGTTGTGCAGGAATGGTTACTTGGGGACCCTGTCTGAGTAGAAACCATGCTATTTTTATTGTCTTAAATGATTCATTCTTCTGATTTTGCCTAGGAGATTAGAAACCCTGTCTCATCACCAAACACAAAACAAAATTAAATTAAATAAAACAAAAAAGGAACAAAGAGAAAAGTCTCTGTATGCTCTGCAGTCAGAAAAATCAATATGATTCAGGTGACATTTCTTGGAAAACTAGTGTATTTGATTTTATTATTTGTAATTTAGCATGTTTCAATGTTTTATTTAATTTAGAAATAATTGTCAAAATATTTAATATGTTATTAATTGTAAATGTATTTTAATGGATATTTATATACTTACTATACTAATACATTCATATCTCAATGTCATTGCTTTCATCCTTGCAGGATGATCAATTATATTCATACAGAAGCACTCTGAGTTAGCTTAGTGAATCATTTGAAAATAATATAAAAATAATTTTTTAAAGCTTAATTTATTCCAAATTAAGTCTGAGAAATTTCTCTGCTTACTCCGTTAACTTTCTTTTGACAATTTATTTTATAATCATGTTCAGTTCTGTGCCAGACATGGTAGATCTTGGTTTGAGGTCATAAACTGTGACCTGTTCTTTTAGTTAGTAAAACACAAACAAATTCTTATAATCAAGCACCCTTCTAAAATGTTTCTTCTTCCTTTCAGTTTTCCTTAAAAAATAAATTTTAATATATTTCCTTTAATTATAATTTAAACCACATATACTTCAACATAGTTTTTTATTTTTACTAAAATGAGGTATAATTCTCTAATTCTTAGCAATTTTATTGGTAATAGACTCTTTCCTTAACTCAATGTCTGGAACTCAGTGAACAGAAATAAAGACAAGCAATTAATAACCATAAGGCCCATCTCACAGATTATGTCTATAATAAAATGAGTTGTCTAATGCTCAAAATGGGATTTAATCAGTATTTCCATTCATCTGTATCTGTTCAGAAAATTCAAAGTAAATCAGAGGATAGTTATATTTCAGTTAGCTTTATGAATCATTTTACATTATGATTGTCATTTTTTTGCTAAGAAATGCCTTACCTATTTATCAATATATATCTTAAACAAGTCAGAATTTACCCATATAAAATGAGCCTATGAACTGGTATTTGAAGTTGCGTATCTTCTTGTTTGATCAAAAGGCATTTAAGAAATTTGATTTTTAAAACTTGTTTCTGTGGTTGTGTTTTACATTCCTAAAACTCCCATGCCCTAAGCATAGTTTCTATGATTAAGCACAGTTTCTATGACTTTTTTATTCTCATGTATGTTCTCATGGCAGAAAACTATTCAACTTGAGACCTCATTTACAAAGACTTCAAGCCGTAATTCATAATTATTCATTATTTGTTTAACTGCTGAGAAAATTTCACCAGAAAGTCAGGGAGGTTTATGATTTATCGTTCAATCCTTCTTTCTATCACACATTTGAGTGACAGTTGGAAGTTTTCCAAATACTCTAAATCTGAATCTCTTCAACTCTACCTAAGGATGGGCTTTGTTTTGGACCTGGAAATAATTGGGTCCTTTGTGTTTAATCCAATAAAATTTCCTAGTCCTTCATGTAAATCTCATTTTGATACAGGACTTTTGTGTGGGCCAGATGACTACCTAATTGCTACATCTTAAGTTGCTTAATTGCTAAAACACCTTAGAAACAAAAGGGCAACACATGGAATAGAAGAAAATATTTGCAAAACATATTTGATAAGGGGCTAATATTAAAAAAAAAAAAAAAAATATATATATATATATATATATATATATATATATATATATATATATGAACTCTTACAACTCAACAAGGAGAAAAAAGACACCTAAAATCAATTCCCCTTCCATCACCATATATTCACCCTCTTATACCACTATTCCTCCCTCCTTTATCCTCTCGTAACCACTAAAACCTTATAAATATAATACATTCTTATCAGAGGAGATATAACTGTTTTAATCTGTCATTATTTGAAAATTATTTTTATAAACATGATATGATCCCCTTGCAGAATAAAATAGCATCCGGTTTTAATTGTGATGAAAAGGAATAAATATGCTCTGCTTCCTCTTCCCTACTCTCCAGCAAGCAATTGGGGAGATTATGACTACTTGTTTGGAAGTGATTAAGAAAGCAGAATGAGTCACAAATGCTAGAAGTTAACAGAGCTGAAATGGTAAATTATTTCAGAGCAGATGTTTAAAGGAAATGAAACTGAAATTTGAGAGGAAACAAAGAGTATTAGAGAAATGGAATGATCTTTTCTGTGACCTTTCTTATAGTTCACTTTTGACAAAAACAACTTGCCAAATCACTGACTGTACAAAAACAGTTGCCTTGAGCGGAAACATTTTAATAGTCCAAACTACTGTAAGTCTAACTGTTGAAACTATTTCTGCAGGTTTGCATTCTGTAATGATAAGAACCACAAAAATATCATGAACTACTAACAATACTTACTAACACCTAAATTCAGTGAAATATTGCCCATGAATAGGAGTGAAGTATTAAAAAAAAATAACATCCTTATTTTGTGAACCAAGAAATAGTTAGAAATAGAGAAATTGTATGTTGGCTATGATTTTACCAATCAGTTGAATGATTTCTGGAGACAGAATTCAAATCAGCTCTGTTTTTCTCCAAGACACACATGTGCCCACAGAAATATGCTGTTTTATATAGTTAGGATAACTCTGGGTTGATCTGTTTGTTTGTTAGGAGGAGATTATTGTCAACAGAGAATGTGTAAGTAAAAAAAAAAATCATTTTTTTTTTTTTAAATTTTAATTATATGTTTAGGAGTAATACAATGTCATGCAACTCACCTACCCAAACATCTTTAGTAGAGAGTTAATAGACAGGAACTTAAAAGAAAATTTTTTATTTCTTTATTCACTGAAAAACAACAAAACAAAATCAACAAACTTATGATTATCTACTGTGGTAGGCAGAATAATGGGCTCCCAAATATAGTCTGGTCCTACTTCTCAATACATGTGAATTTGTAAAATTACATGGCAATGTATTAAGGTTGCTAATTAGTTGACCTAGACATGGGAAGATTATACTGAATCATCCGGCTGGGCCTCATATAATCACAATGGTCTTTATAAGTGGATAAGACAGGCAAAAGAGAAAAAAACAGAGAGATAGAATTGTGATCGACACTCAACCCAGTGTTGCTGGCTTTGTTAATGGAGGAATGGGGTCATGAACAAAAGAGTATGGGCAGCCTTTTGTAGCTTAGAAAGTCTAGGAAATGTATTCTCCCTAGAGCCTCCAAAAGAAATGCCTCTGTCTGCTGACACCTTGGTTTTACACTTTTAGGATTATTTCGGACTTTTGTTTTCCAAAACTATAAGGTAATAAGTTTATGTTATTTAGGTCATTAAATTTGTGGTAGTTTATTTTGTTTTGCTTTGTTTTTACAGCAGAGATGGGAAACTGTTATACCTATTATAAGGGAGAAAAAAGTTCACCTTTACCCATCTTAGGTTTTTCAGCTGGTACTGTAACAAAAAGATAGATTAACAAGAGAAAAACAGGTTATTAACATATTCAGTATACATCACTCAAGAGAAACCTAAACCAAAGTAACTCAAAGTGTGGGTTTATGTCTCTGGGTTACACAGCATCTTCAACAAAGAACAGAAAACTTATAGAGGAAGCAAGAACAAAGGAAGTATTCCACCACCGCCCCCTTCGAAGGGTAGCAAACATGAGAGTAAATATATGGGAAGGAACTATGAGTAAGGTGTGTTTGCAGATTCCTCTGGTGCCATCTCTGAGATGACAAAAGTCTGTCTCCAGTAGAAGGTGAATTTATGCCCAGCCTTTAAGCAGAAAAGGGGAGGTCAGAAAGAGCTTTTCCTTCATTTGCTCCTTCTTAATTGCTTTCAGCTCAAAATAATTTTTAATGTCATAGAGACATATTTTGGGATGACACATTCTGGTTTTCTTCACTACTATATGCCACAATGTTTACTAGGTGTTAGTAATAGACTATTCAACAAGACAGAAAAGCTTTATTGTCTGGTAAGAGCTTTCATTTTAGAAATTACTAAAGGAAAGAAAGAAACAAGTAAAACAAAACAAAACAAAACAAAACAAACAAAAAATCTAGGTTGATATCTATGACAGGAAAAGCAAGCTGTTGGGAGAGAAAAAAAGAAAGACCTCAAATTGATCTGGAGTTTGCAGAAGGATGGAATAGCTCAGAAAACTACACAAGCACTAGTAACTACAAAATTAGGAATCAACTATGCTTAGAACACTGTACTATGACAGTTCCGAGACAGAACAGTGAGTTCAGAAATTATGAATAGAGGAACTTGATGCCCAGAGAATAGAATTATGCACTTTGACAAGAAAGAATTTAACAGAAAGGTATAAGTAGAGATTTTTGAAAAGCAGTTAAATGCAGATTATATAAAACCATATAGGTCATTGTAGATAGTATAGATTTTATAAAAAATACAATGAAAACCATCAAATGATTCAAGAGAGGGTGATATTTTCAAATATAAAAATTTAAAGATGATTTCCTGCAGATGGTCAATGCTGGGTGGAACATGAATAAAAGCAGTTTTGGAAAATAATGTGGTGGCTTTGATTAGTTTATCTACAGTAACTAGAGAGAGTTAAATACAAATGAGATAGGGCAAGAATAATTGCCAATGGAATCAATGGGGGAGGTGAAAAATGGAAATATTATAAGTGACTATTAGATTTTAAATATAATGAACTGGATAGATGCCAATGCAATTTACTAAAATGGGACTTTCTAAATAACAGTTTTGGGAATAAAATATGGAGTTCTACTTTAATAGGTTAACTTTTAGAGGACTAGAGAAAATCTAGATGAAAATATTAGGTAAGCTGTTTAATTCACGGATATATATATATATATATATATATATATATACACATACATATACATATATATACACACATACACATAGATGTATACATAAATAAACACAGACACATACATGATGTATACACACAGATATGGCTGTCTTTGTGTATAAAATTTAAGGAATTAGGCCACTGTATTTTATTTGATATTTTAAAAAAGGTAAATGTAGCTTAGCAATGTTACTGATATTATTATAGTTTTTGTTTGTTTGTTTTAATTTTAATAGTGATAGATTGCTGAGGTTATAGTTAATGGGCTGTTGTCATTATGTTGATGAATACAATGGATCATCTATGGGGGAAATAGATACAACTCTAAGTTAACATCTATTGCTAACAGTTTATAAACTGGCAGTTCTTGGAACCAATTAAAAATAAAACAAACAAACAAAAACAACATTGACATTACTGGAAAGTTTATCTTGCTGTTTTCTAAATAGATTGTAAATACATATTTTAAATATCTGGGGAGACCAAAAATTGAATTTAAATTAAATTATGTGATAACTGCTATGTAAATATTCATTAATATGCTTCCGTTTCTATCCAAACAGACACTAATTGTTAAGTGCTTTAAATTCTCAAAAGCATTTGTGTACTTTCAAGTTTTCTGCGATTGGCATGTGGCACATGGTGTTAATCAAATTTCATCAAGGCTAAATTAAAGATATGTATGGTACACGGTTATAATTTTACAAGTGTGAAGCACAGGCAAGAAGCCAGGGAGATGATCAGCATAGAATGTGTATGTAAAAACCACAGGAAAGGATGGACGACTCAGAAAGAATGAAGAGAAAGGAAAAAAAAAAAGGAAAACTCAAGACTGGGTCCTAAGGAGATTTATGATAAATTATTGGGGAAAATGAGGTAGGCGGACAAACCCAAGGATCTAGGGTGATTTAAGCCAGGATAAAATTCTGAGTCATCCTCTATATTAAATAATAGTTTGAATGAGAGGACAAATGTCTGTACCAAAACACAAACAATGGTAGCCTAGATTTTATTCCTTGAAATGGAAAGTGTGTGGAACTCTCCATGAGTGGCAATGAGAAAAAGCCAGATTACCGATTGAAGGCAGGGCCTGGGCTTTCCCAGTTTAGAGCAGAAGGTGAAGAAATCAGCTGTTTGCCTCTGCTAGAGGGAAGAAGCAGACATCTATCCAAGGGCTGATAACTGACTCTGGGTGGTGAACACACAATGGGATTTATAGATGATGTAATACAGAATTGTACACCTGAAATCTATGTAATTTTACTAACAATTGTCACCCCAATAAATTTAAAAAATAAATTTAAAAAAAAGATCATTAATTTATCAATCTCATTTCTGAATTATGTAACTATCTTCTCGAGGAAGGGATAACTTGCAGTTTCAGACAGTGTTCTTAACCTAGTAAAATGGAATAAAAATTTAAATAGTGCTTCATTATGTGTAAGCTAAAATGTATACCCCTAATTTAAAACTCAGTATTTCTTATAATCCCACCTAGCTTTCATCGAAAATATATTACACTTTACATGGATTTTGTAGCTATCAACTAATTGCATAGTCACATGTATTCTTTATCTGAACACTTGTCATTTTAATAAGCCTTTTAAATTGAAGTGTAACCTTCAGAGAGAAAAATCACACTAAGGATATATAAGCTCAATGAATTATCTCAAAGCTAACATACCATTGGAAACACCACCCAGGCCCAGCAATGGAAAAATCACCTGCACACCAAAAAAAGCCTCTTTATGCCCTTTCCCTTTCACTATGTCCTGTCTTCTCCCTCAGAGACACATTAACTTGCAGTTCACTTTCACTAGTTTTGAGCTTTATATACAAGGAGTCATACAATATATATTATTTAGTGTCTGCCTTTCTTCAATCAATATGTTTGCGACTTTCCTCCACGTTATGTTTATAAGCAGTATTTTCATTTCTGTCTGTTACTGTGCAGTTTTTCATCTTATCAGGGTACCACATTTTATCTACCTAAATTTGGATAACTGCAAATAATGTTGCTACTAATATTTGTGTGCATCATGAGAGTGCATGTATACACTGAACCTCTGATACAAACTAATCTAAATGACCAAACTAGTCTAAATGACCAAATATTCAAAGATTCAGGAAAGGGACCCCTGAATGAAAACCATTAAATCAAGAAGATCTAAATACAAGAAAGAGTTGGACATCATCACAAAACAGAATTCCAACACACACACACACACACACACACACACACACACACACACACACCACTACTGACAAGGGGGAAGTGAGTATAAAATAAAGTCATAAAAGAAGACAGTGTTCATATCTTGTAGGTTTTGTTGTCTACAACTGAATTTGAATTTCAAGCAGAAATGTTGCAAGAGTTTTTTAAACCACTTTATTGCAGTATCATTGGCATATAAAAAGCTGTAGCTTTGTGATAAGGATGCTTATACTGTGTTATTTGTGGTTAGAGTGGATATGAAGAGTGCAGTAGATTGACTTGTGAGGTATTGATAAATTAGTGGGGAGGGCAAAATTTTAAGAAGGAAAAAGGAATCAAATATAACTTTGAAGTTTTAAATTGAGCACCTAGACAGATGTGGCCCATATTCCCCAAAGACTAAAGGAGGTTCAGTATTGGGGATGGGCAAACTATGGAAATTTTTTTTAAAAAAAAAGGTCATTTTAATATAAAGAATAATGCCAAATGCGGAATCAGTGTCCACAAATCATAATTTATCTTTTTTTTTTTTTTTTGGTCTTTTTGGACCTCTAGAAATACTACTTTCTCATTCAAAACCACTATTACTCATTTAGGAGACAACTTGTCATTTAAATTGATAGAAGACAATGGGTAAGAAAGAAAGCTATATATACCACCCACCTATGAAATAGTGGTTGCTGTATTAGACATTTTCTAAATACATTGTTTAATTTTTGAAAGAATTCTTCAGTGTATCTAATAATGAGGGATAATAAGGTGCTGCTGTTAAACAGCTTAAGTAATTTTCTGTGACATGCTTTCCCCATAAAATGTGATCAGTCAGTAACACATATAGGGTTTTGGAATATAAATTGTATGAATTTTACTTCTCTCCAAGTTTCTTCTCTCTAGAACATGACAACACTCCTCCACAGTAATGTTGCAGTGTGATTATTCTGACAAAGAGACATGACTGTAGTGCAGATTAGCCATGGAGAAAAGGGTTTGGTGCCAAGATAATCATGGATATTATATTAAGGATGGAGCATAATCTCCGCAGAAAGTACAGTATCTATTATGTCCTGTTTTATATCAAAGAAAGGCAGAATCACAATTCAAATATTCAGATTTTTTTTCCATTTAGAAATGAATCAGCTGCCAGATTTAAAGTTAAAGGAGCAGATGTGTAGTCTAGGACATTTTCCAATTTTCAATAAATTAATGAGGCATTTTACAAAAACTGTATACAGAGGTTTTTAAATAGTCAGCATAATATGAAAATTTGCTTGACCTAAATATACATCCAAAGTATAATAAAATGGTAACTTTGTGGCTCTCCCCATATTGGGAAATGATGCTATAGTGTCATAAAGGAGACACTTTGAGGTGCAAGTGAAATGAGATTGTATTGAATGTAATTATTTTGTGTTTGTTTTTGCTTTTACTACATCACATGAGTATAATGAGTATAATATTTTGTTTTTGAATTAATATGTTTACAAATTTTGTATAGTTTTATATTTTTTATAGAATCAATCACATCTTTTCATCATATAGTTGAAAGCTCACATTTGAATACAATGACATTGTTACCAAATATTACTAGCAATAATAATTATGAATGCAGTGATTTGTAAACCTTGTTTTTGTTCTTTGAAATAGCATTTTCATGCAATTTGATTGCTCTAATGGTATATATGGGCTTAATGTATAGTTAATTACGGAAATAAAATAAGAAAATCAATAAACCATATCATGGTATTCAAAAATGATGTTTTATCTGAATTAAAGAAATAAAATTTTACAAACTTGTTTTAAACTGTAAGACTACTGAAAAAAATTCCCAATGTAAATAATGTTAATGATTAGACTTATCTATGATTAAAAAAATAGTATATAATATCATTAATAGTGCAAATATATCTGTGTGTGATACATTTTTAAGTGTGTGTGTTTGTGTGTTTGTGTGTGTGTGTGTGTCTGTGTGTATGTAGTTTTTGGGTTTAGAAATCTTTCTGACATATTGGTGGAATAAGATTTTGATCTAATGACTTTTGCTACATTACTGAGCTTTTCACTCTAATTAATTCTTTTTAATCTACCACTAGACTTTCTAGACTTTGGTTTTCATGGTTTAGGCAAGTAATCTGAGGATAAAAGAAGTGAGTTCCTGAACTTTAATAGTCCACAATTAAAAATCTGGAGAAGATATATGGGACAGTTTCCCCCACCCCCCTGTACGTTCTCACTAAGATATTTTAAAAATAAAATTTCTTGTCTTAATTAGACAAAGACAGCAGGAAGGATATCAGAAAAGGTTGATGTTGGAGTAGATCTTAGAAGGAGGCTGGTTTTCCGCTTCTTTGTCTCCAAATTAAGCTCTTAAAATTCAGGTGGGAGGTGAAACAATTAAAAGGCCCTTATTTGGAAACCCACTGAGGTTATGGCAGACTCATTCTCCAGGTAAGACACAAGAAAACAAATGTCTACTGTAGTAGACAAACATTATGCGTTATATACAGTGGATATAAGTAGATGTATAAGTAGATAGAATGAAAGTATAAGTAGATGGAATGAAAGCCAACACAATCCCTGTTCAGCCTCACAAAGAAAAAGGAGCAAAGGAGCAGGATGACCTTTCCCTTTGGCTAGGAGAGTATAGCACTGAGAGCCAGGAAACAGGAAAAAACAGGTAGTCAGAACAATCAGAATGGGGCAGTGCATGGTGGAATAAAAGGAATGTGGAAACAATGTGGGAACACCAACATCTAAGCTGATGACAGCATGAAGGGCCATATAAGAATACGACAACTCAATAGATATGAACTTGGTTGGGTGACAATGAAAGACAAGAGAGCAGATGACCTCTTCTCATTTTGTAGTGGCATTTCAGCAACAATCATATAGGTGCTCCTTCCAAGATAAAGTTAAGGAAGACAAAAAAACAAAAAAATGAAGCTTTAAATAGTATGGCTTTACTTCGAACTGTGTTAAGTTTTATTATATTCTACAAACAACCAGATAGAATTATTGGTTGTGGTTAAAATTAAGTTTCCCACCCTCTACAAATCTGAATCACTTATCAAGAGAACATAACCCTCTGATTTATATTAAGCATTTAACTGAGGAAAAGTTAAATATACTAACTAGTTAAATATAAATAGTTAAGTGACTTGCAGTAGACATTAATAAAGGTTATGTTTAAACACAGGTCTTTACAAACTGTGAATATGAGGAGGTGAGAATCATTGGTAGCCATTTTAGAAGGATGACTAGTATTTCCAGTATATATTACCTCCTAATATAAACACCTTTTGTAATCCCCTCACCTTAACTATGGACTGGGCATGGTGACTTGCTTCTCATGAATGAAATATGAAAAAAAATGAGGAGATGTCACCTCTGGGATTAAGTTACAAAATACAAAGACTTTTATCTTGCTAACGTTCTCTCTCTAGATCTTGTTACATAATTCCCTGATGAAGAAGATCATTTGGCAAATGACTAAGGGTGACCTCTAAAAAACCAGATAGTGAGGAACAAAGACCCTCAGTCCAAAGCCCTTGAATAAACTGAATTCTTCCAACAACTGCCTGAGTGAACTTGAAAGCAGGTCCTTTCCCAGCTGAAACTTCAGATGAGAACACAGACTGTAGGCCAACACTTAATGCAGCCTATTAAGATACTATGATGCAGAGACCCGGATAAACCAGGACTGGATTCAAGACCCACAGAAATGGTGAAATAGTAAATGTTATTTTAAGACACTTAAAAAAACAAAAATAACTGATCCAAGCCAGAGGGAGAAGAAGAACCAACGCCTGGAGAAAGGACAAGGGCACGGTCATGGCAGAGGGTGGAACAGAGGTATGCCTAAGCCTGGGACAGGAATGAGGATCCAGGATCCAGGTGGCAGAGCACGGGCATAAAAACAAGCAAGCAAACAAACAAATGAAATGAACAGACAAACAAAAAGCACAAAAAGGTCTTATTTTAATCATAAATCTAGGGCACAGTTCGTAAGTGCAGTGAATTCTCCCAATGATGCAGATAAACAATAATCCAGAATGATCAAGTGCAACATGAAGAGAAATGATCTACCTAAGATTTTGAGATTTCAATTGCTCAAAGAAGGCTCAATGCTTGAGTTTAATTGAATTTGTTTATGCTGACAGTGACATACACATATCTAGCTATTTTTATATCCTTCCACTCATCTGCAGTTGTCAGCTACTATGAACTGTTAACTACATTACATATTATGAAAGTTAATTGCTTAGTTTTATTTTAAGTATAAAAATGAAATATTCAATTAGAAAAGATTATGAGATATATGGAAGTTATATCTATATTTTGTTTTATGTTACGTGGCTAAGGCAATTTGAAGAGCAAGGCATATCTAGCTTCTCATGATTTTTTTTTTAATGTAATTGCATCTCACTTATTTTAATCACTGAAAATTTAAGGAGGGATAAGCATTAAGATCTGAGAGTTTTCTGATTTGACTATATGAACATTAATGTTTCATTTAGATTGTGTATTTATAAAAGCATGGAGAAAAGAGTTTCAGTATCATGTGACAGTTTTAGTTATTTGTACTTTGAGACGAGACTATCCGGACTATAAAAGCCAATGTTAAGCAATAAAAAAATAAAATAAAATGTGTGAAGATCTATATGGTAATTCCATTTTACATCTCCAAGTAACATTACTTTACTTAAGAATAGTGGGTTTTACCCAAAGACTATTTCCTAACCAAGGAGAGAAGACATTAAAGGTTTGTGGCTCCTCTATATAAAGGATTCATTGCTCTTTTGGCTACCAGTATGGTCCAACCACTTCCAACGGATTATTGGACAGAATGTGAGATTCCATGAATTTTAATGAATTAAAAATGCATTTTCATTTTTATCATCTTCTTATTGAAATTTAACATTTCTTCCAAATTATTAATCTTAGTCATGGACCACATTAGTAAAAGCAATACCTATGACATTTTTTAGAATAGACATCACAAATATGCACCTATCATGTTATACTTGTTGCATATTTCCTTAAAAATCATTTGTGCTCATCACAACTTAGGTATATGTGCTGCTGAAGCAAGCACACACGCTCACCACTAATTTGAAATTAGTGCTTTATTAACGTGACACTGCATCATATTAAATGTATTAATATAGAAGCACATGTTTCCATATTACAAAACTTTTTAATAACTATATGTAAACAGAATTGTTTTTGTTTTTTAAATCTCATGTATTTTAGCGTTCTTCGAAAACATTAGTCTGAAAAGAGGTCTCTAAGCTTCACCATACTGCCATAAAGATTCATTGCAAAACAAAAGAAAAAGTACAAATCTTGTTAGGAGGGAGAATAGAGGGGAAGAGGAGAGAGGAGGTAAGAGGAAGAGGGAAGAAGGAGAAAGAGGGAGGAGAAAAGGGAGAGGAGATGAAGGGGGGAGGGGAGAGCAGTGACAATCCAGAGGATGAGACTTCTGATTCTTGGGGTCGTACTTTCACTTACCTCACTTAGTACTAGCAGAAGGAATAGCCATGGATAATAGAATAGGTCTGAACTTTCCCTGCTTGTAAATAGATAATACAAAAATTTTTCACCTTTGAAATGCTCATGAAATCTTTCCAAGGAGCTGCTTACTCTACATGGAGAAGCTCACTTGACATTTCTACATTGAGTGTGTTTCTGACATGGGTAATGGTAACTGAAAATATGAAATATTTATCTCAGCTCTCAAGTCTATGCCCAAGGAGGGAATCCTAATGTACTTATCAGTATGTATGGATAATATATTCATCCAATCTCTGCACTGGGTGCTCTGCCCCGAGAATTGTTTTGACTTGTTCTTTCCTCTTTCTTCCGTCTCTGCCTCCTTAGGGCTTTCCTCCCTACGTCTCCTCTTATTTTCTTCTTGAGCACTATCTCTCCATCTCTCTCCCCCTTTCCATCCGTTTCTTTCTCCCTCCTTCCTTCCCTCCTTCCCTCCCTTCTTTCCCCTTTTCCTTCCTATCCCTATACCCGAATATTGCAATCAACATCATCTGAGTTAAATACTTACCTGGAGAATATGATATATATATATATAATTTGATATATATATATATATATATTATATATATATATATCTATATCTATATATATATATATACACATACATATATATATATAATAATGTATATATATATATATATATAGTTTGTTTTTAATTGTATACTTCATAAGCTTTATGCTTTATAATTTTCTCAAGAATTTCTTTTAATCTGAAAAGGATCATTAGAAATTGGTATGGCTATTAAAAGCAAGGCCTTCAAATGTGGAGTATTTTTCCTGAAAACCATCTCTAGAACAAATACTCTATATGCATACTACAAATACATTCACACACATAGTTAAACATTTCTGTTGCTCCTACAGATTCTTTACACATTTTCTTAGTATGATGCTTGCAATGAGATCTAACATTTTTGTATTAATACTAATTATGTACATTTAAAGCAAATGCAGAAAAAAATGTGTATCTCTCTGGGTAACTATCTGTAATTTGAAGCATTATTACCATAATTATTTTCATAGTACATATAATTTATTGACCTACTACTATTACATTCTTAAATCATGTGTCAGTGAGACATTTCCATTGCTTTTGATAAAATATGCAATAGCTATAATAGGGATATTACCATAAAATGATTGAGGTATTTATTACATTCATAATGCTCCTTTAAAAAAAAACTCCAGTTTCCTAATTTTCAAACATAGCTTTTAATAACATATTGTTTAATACATTTAAAAAAATATTTCCACTATTATGTTGAGATGTTGGATTTTTTATGAAAATTTTGTAAATCTTCTATCTTATTGTAAAGTTTGAAACATGTCTGCATTTTTTTTTTTCCCATGGGCCAATGAGAAGTATTTGATTTTTGCCTGATTCCTATGTCATCATTTTGGGAATTATTTCAGCCTTGTTAATCAAACTATTTAGTGCATTTTACTTGATAGGGATTTCTTTTTTAAAAAAATAGTTATTTTGTGAACACACTAAGTCTGAAATCATACACATTTGTATAAATGTGTATTCTGAGTATGACTCAGCAAGACATAGGTTGTCTATAAGTAGTATCCATTATGTCCCGCCATTAACAAAATATGATGTTCATCAGCAGCTGAAGCTTCTGCATGTGTGTCTTTTTCTCTTGCTGGAAATTATTACTTATTTACATTCCTTCTTTCTATGCCCCTGATATATACCATTTACTGTATTTCTCTGAAGTCATTCTTTCCCCTGAGTGGTGAATGAACATAATACCTTCTTTGTGACTCTTTTCTACCAGAAAATAATTTCAGCTATTGAACTTGATCACTCTGTGGATGCAGGCTTTCTTGAATTATACTTGATGGCAATTATTTGGTTACCCATTAGGTCCCAGGGCCTCTATTTAACACATGCCTTTTTAAAAAAGTTAAACATGCAATACTAACTTATCTTCTAAAAAATATATATATATATATATATATATGTATATATATGTATATATATGTATATATATGTATATGTGTATGTGTATATATGTGTATATATATGTGTGTATATATGTATATATGTGTGTGTATGTATATGTGTGCATATATGTATATGTATGTGTGTGTATATATATATATACACACACACACATACACATACATACATACATATATGGTGTCTGTTGCAGAGGAAGCAATACATGAACACAGAAATATTACCTTACCTGTAAGTACATCTACTAAGGAAAGTACATGTAATCCAACTTGGGGATATATCAAATCTCATTGATGCCTAAGAACAAAGATTCTTGAACTAAAATGAGGAACATTAATTTATTGTAAATAGTGAAAAAATATATATTTTAACATTCACTTTGAACAGTAAAATTAAATATCATTGTAAAAATCTATTAAACATATTCTACATTTAAAACAATAAAGGTTATATTTATATATGTGTTTAAATTTGCATCAAAATCTGAATCCTATGCTGATTATCTGTTTGATTTTTTTTTAACATCACAATGTAAAATCATGTTATTAAGTCCCTCATTTTGCGTTTCACTTTTTCATCAAAACTGAAAAGGGATTTTTTTCTTCAAAAATAATCAAGAAATACCTCAGTTGTCTGAAGGGCCCTTTTTATAAATAATTTTTAATGTATCTACCTATCATTTTCTCCAACACTTTTTTTCCTTCTTTTACTGTCATTTTTAATACTTTTCCAGGATCGTTTTCATATATTTGATTAAATTCTATTTTTACTGTATTTTCAATTTTACCTTAAAGTTGATTTACACTGTATATTTATTGCAACTCCTATAATCAGCAAAAAACTGATTCAAAAAAACAGATTTGATAGGGTAGGTGGTGATACAAGTGAACCACCATCTAAAGATGCTTAACCATAAAGCTGGGAGGACTATGGGTGGAGCTGGGCCCCTTGTTAACTCTCTAGTCCTGACATCCTATTGAACTCTAGTAACTTCTGAGGGGATGAGAATAAAAGGGAAGCCATGTTGGGCTCTGGGCCTTTTTCCCACATGGGCCGGTCTGCTGACCAGCCAGCAAGTGTGCTTGCACTCCTTGATGGTTCCATTTCTATTTTTCTTTTCCCGAATAAACCATTTTCTTTTGGTGAGTTACCTGGAGAATTATTTGGCCAGTTGACAGTAGAAAGGTAGAAATGAGCAGGAGGCCTCTTGCAGCTTCTCTTACCTGGGACCCAAACATCTGACTTGCTCAGCAAGATAATGGGAACAAAATATGCCATTAGAAAAAGAAAACAGAAAACAGAAAAAAAAGAAATGTTGGAGACGAGAGAGAGAGAGAGAGAGAGAGAGAGAGAGAGAGAGAGAGAGAGAGAGAGAGAGAGAGACAGAAACCATCCTGCTCATCAGAATATGCATCCTCCTTCTCTGGACCATTTTTAATGAGCTTCTCAAATAAATCATGGTAAATTAACAGTTTCAGGCTTACGCTCTGAGAAACTACCTTGAGAACCAGAGGGGAGGACGGGACACCTCAGCAGAGAAACAGAAAGATAACAGAGAGGGAGGGGGAAGACAATTCTACCCATAGAGATAAAAACCCTCATGTAATGTAAGGAGAGGCTGCTTCCCTCTCTTGAGTCAGCCCTCTCCATGTCTCAGAGTGTACTAGCTTTTACTAATAAACTTCTTGCTGTCCTAATGCAGTGCAAACTCTGACTCTTGACTGACTGAATTATTTCCTTCATGAAGACAAGAGCCGAGGTACAATGTCATCCCCAGTAACAGACTGATGTTACATGTAAGGAATAGAATCCAGAGTCGGAAGAAAAAAAAAATAGAATAGACTAATTTAATATGTTGTCATATTTGCTTTCCATGATTCATTTTGCTTGGATATACAGTAGGAACCCAACTAAGGAATCCTATATAATGAGGATGCTTGTAGCTAGAGAAAAAGTAGTAGGGTGAGTCAAGGGCAGGACAGGTGATACCAGACAGAAGGGACAAAAGTTTTAAAAAGGCACAGACAGTATAATGTGTTTGTAAAGAAAATTATGTAAATACTGTTACATAATGGTTATGTTTGTAGTAGCAGAGAAGTATGTATGAGGTGCTAGAGATGTAAGTAGAGGGAAGTTTACCATACTAAAAAGAATGTATTTTATCACAAAGGGAATGAAGAAACCATTGAAGTTTCCAATTGGGAGCGACTTGATCAGACTGTGTTTAAGGTACAGACTTTGCTGGCAGCAAGATGAATTGATCTAATGAGGAAAAACCGGAGGAAAAGAAACACGTTAGGAAGTTACAGCAATCATTAAGTAGGGGTGGTGTATTACTCAGGTTGCCATGACACAAGGAATTAACCATCACAGGAGGTCAGGACAAAAAGACAAAAGGATTAATCTACTTTGTAACAAAGAAGCAAAATAAGCAAGACTTACTCATTGACTATATGTCAAAAGTCTTAAGAAAGAATGATTCAAAGGCAAATAAATTTCTGACTTGGGAGATTAAAAAACGATAAATACAGAGAGTGAAAAATGAAGACTAGAACAAAAAGAACAGATTTGGGGCAGATATATGTAAAATCCAAAATACCTGTGTCAAATATAGATGAGAGTATACAGCAAGACCATGACCATATGAGTCACATTTTTGAAGATTGTGTTGGGAATTTGTATGTTTGCTGGTCCTAGTCTGATAGGTATTATGGAAATGAAGTAAAGGAAAAAAAATACTACAAGTGATTTTTTAAAAAATTGATTATAGTGCTTATATATACAAAAAATAAAAAATAAAGT
The DNA here is from genome assembly GCF_057876585.1 of Rhinolophus sinicus. Classification (NCBI taxonomy): domain Eukaryota; kingdom Metazoa; phylum Chordata; class Mammalia; order Chiroptera; family Rhinolophidae; genus Rhinolophus; species Rhinolophus sinicus. Next base: position 161,206,924 of record NC_142516.1, read on the forward strand.
AAAAATAATATTTTAGAGGAAGATAATGACATTCTGTTTTGACATAGGAAATCTAGATGGAGATAATCTCAAAAAAGGGTGATGATCCAAAAATTTTGCCTGTCGAGTATGTCAAACTAAGCTGGATCTTGAGATTAGTGAACATTTGAAATACACGCAGTAGTTGAAGCAACGACAATAAAAACACTTCTTAGGGAATTGTACAGAAAAGAGGGAGGGTAGGATTTTAGAGAGGAAAAGGAAGGAGTGACAACTAAAGAATGGTGCTAAATAAGGTTCTGATAAAAGATCTAGAAAAAAGGTGAAAAAAATCACCAATAGGACCTATAAGAGTATGTTGGAAAAAAATCCAAAGAAGTTGCTAGGTGAAATAAGTCAGAGAAAGAAAGTCACAAACCATATGACTTCACTCAGATGTGGGATATAAAACTGAAAGCAACAAAGGAATAAGACAGACAAAAAACCCAAAAAACTCATAGACACAGACAACAATTTAGAAGTTACCAGAGGGTAAGGGGGGATGGGGATGGTAGAAGAGGATAAAGAAGGTCAAATATATGGTGATGGAAGGAGAATAGATATTATATGATTCTATTTATATGAAACTCCAAAATGCAAATTAATCTATAGTGACAGAAAACAGATCAATGCGGTTGCCTCAGGATGCATGGAGGTGGGAGGGTTGGCAAGGATTACAAAGGGGCACGAGAAAATTTTGGAGGGTGATGGAAACGTTCATTATCTTGATTGTGGTAATGGTTTCACCAGTGTGTACTTATGTCAAAATGTATCAATACTGTCTGCACATACTTTAAACATGTGTAGATTATTGTATGTGAATCACACCTCAATAAAGCTGTTTCTTTGTTAAATAAAAAAGAATCCAAAGAAGAGTTTAGTAAAGGTGCTGTGATTAATAACATAAAACACAGTCTGGATTTCTCTGTAAGAAAAAAAAAAAGAGAAGATATCTAATGGAATGACAAATAATGAGATCAATCATGACTTCATTGGGAAGATACCATGTGAGACATGAGAAAAGAGCTCAGACTTAAGTATGTAAAGAGATGAGAGTAGATAATAAAATGATGCCTTCTGTTTCATGGAAAGCTATATATAACAGTGCAGAGATATGGCAGGATTTGTTGCTTTTCTTGGAAAAGGTTTGAACTTCTTTCTAGATTGACTTAAACAGTGAAACAGCAATAGATCCAATGTACTGAAAAAGGTTTTATACAGGATACGAATTGGACTAGCAAAACAAATGGAAGAATGGAAAGAAGAGAGAGTCCTCTTAGAAGAATGCACATGCAGGCATGTGTGAGTGTGTGATTATAGAATTCAGTTTTTAGTGCAAAAATATTGAAACTGACACATTTTCTGCCCAATGAATTAAATTGTCTTGAAGGAAGTAGGAGATGGTTATACAGGGAAGTGCTCATTTTAGCAGAAGAATGGAGATGTACAATACTAGCATCATTGAAATGCATGAAATGGCAAAAGGATTTAGGAATGGTACAAATTGCCCTACATATGTTAGAAATAATTTATCTGAAGTCACCTAGCTACTGCAGTCCTATAAGTTATTGACTTATAGGACTGAGAGCTGAACAAGCAAACTGTAAAACTGATTAAGCTTTAGAATTTTTCAGGGATAATTTTCCCACTTTTAGTTAGTCAAACATCTGATAAACAGCAATTTTGGCATATGCCAATTTTAAATAAATGAATCCTGTAAATATTATCTCCATAAAGGGCTACCCTAAATGGAAACTCAGTTCTTGGGTTCATTTTTCCAGACTTACTCTGCTTTCAGAGCAGGAGTAGGCACTGACACCAGCCATGAGAACCTGGAAATAGAAGTAAATCTAAGATAATAGGTCAAATGGCATTTACTATGCTCTCAGTGGGTACCTGTCTGTGAGAACAGCTGCATCAAATTTGCTATCCAAAAAGAGTGGAATTATAGAGTACATGAATCATCCTGAGGGTGAAAATTCCTGTTTTTTATAGTTGTTTTGTTTTTGTTTTGTTTTTACAAAAAAACAAGAGAAACATAGAAGAGTCCAGAAACACTTTTCCAAAATATCATAGTATTCTGAGGACTTGACCTTTACAGTGAATGACATTTTCTGTACAGAAGAGTACAAATGACCAGCAAGCCCTTATAGCTGATTCCAAAAGTACAAAAGGAAGGTATGAGAACAGAGTAGATGCTGATAAAAAAAAAAAAAAAGCTAAAGACAGGACCATCCAACCCATGCCCCAAATCTCTCTCTCTCTCTCTCTCTCTCTCTCTCTCTCTCTCTCTCTCTCTCTCTTTCTCTCTCTCTCTCTCTCTCACACACACACACACACACACACACACACAGAAGAGGTGCACTTAGAGAGAATGTCCAATGTTTCAGATGGGATAATCTCCCATCTATTTTGATCATAGCAGTAGCTATGCCTCCCATCATTCAACAGTCCTTTAAATTTTCCCTTCTATGACCAATGGAATAGCTTTCCCAGAAGATGTTTGGGTGGTTTTACTTAGAATTACTGTCACATGCTCCTCAAGAGTGAATAACCATCTGACTTTAATGTGTTTGCACACTGCTGACAGAAATGTCAACGATCACTGTAGCCATCAGTGCCATATGGTGACAATTAGTACAAATTCCATCACCCCACACCTATGTGTCCTCTGCTCCACTACAGCATCTGTGACTGGCATCACTTTTTGCTTATGACACTGCCTTAAACACAGGTTTTGTATTTATCATCTCTAGAACAGAACTCTAACACTAATGTTCAGCTGCTAAAAACAAGTCTGGCTGTATGGGTTATTTCCAGTGAGCATCTGTTCTGATTGTTTATACCATACTGGTAGGTATGTATTTAGTTTAAATTGCCTAGAGCATGATCTGTACATTTAGACTCATTTAACAACTCCTTTTCCTCCAAATGACCAACTGTTCTAGAATGTACTTTGAAACTTCTATTTATGGTCAATAAATGTTCCTTTGAATGTTACTCCTTGTTTTTATTAAGATAATGCCATCACCTATGGTTCCATTTTATTTTTAATTAATTAATTAATTATTTTTTTACAATGTAACAATATTATTTTTCTTTCATGCTATATGTAACTTAGGTTATGGAGGTGGCACTGGTATCACCTTTGCTTCCAAACACCACTTTTAAAATGTTGCTTTATCATGTGTTAAAAATGCTGGTTCCTCTGAATATCATGCTATATGTTTATTGCTTTTCCATGACCTTCATATAAGAATTATATATTTGCATTCTGTTAACCCTCTAGCATCCTATAACAGCTTAATCATCCCTTGCATTACTTTCTTCTATTGTGATAAAACTCCTGTCTTTAATGCATGCTATTTGAAAATCAATGTGAATGTCCATCCATTATGGCACTTCTCTTCCATTCCACTTCAATAACCCATATCTAGTCTCATCCAGAATTTTTTATCATCTAAAACTGAGTCATCTCTTAAATCACAATCTCGCGCAAGCTATTTTCTAATTGCAACCTCTTAACTTTCAGTATGCTCACTCAAGTACATCCTCTTCAATTGTTATTTTGCTTCATCAGGTTTTCTATCCTCTAACCAACCTACGTAGAACCTATCCATCATCAACTGCATTTATTTATTTTCTTAAGAGCTGCTTTTATTGATATACTTTGAATATACTTTGCTATCTGACAGATTATTATACTTTTACCATCTAACATTATATCAGACCTATTAAAAGCCAACCATCTGTCTCATCCATATGCAAGAAGGTGCTTCTAAAGCAAACAAAAATCACATACATTGGAATAAAACTATGACTTAAATTGTTCATTATCAGCCTCAACTAAGTCCAAAATTTTTATTATGGTGATAGATGTAGGAAGCCTAGATACAAATTTTGGATGGCATCTGGCATTGGAGTTTTGTTCAACACAACATCAAAGGCTCTACGAAAAGTGTTAACATTCATATATTGAGGGAGTCAAGAGACTGGATGCATCCCTGCAGTGAGAGAAAACCCATAAATCTAAAAACACTGAGAGTACTTGCATTGCAGTGGGGAACTTTCTGTAATTGGTTCTCTTTTCATATAGCCGCTCGTGTTATCACTTTAATTGACCACATGTGCCATAGGTAGAATAAGGTTCCCCAAAGATGCCCACATCCTAATCTCTGAAACCTGTGAATATATTAGCTCACAGTATTAAATGGACCCTGCAGATGGGATTAAGTTATGAACTCTGAGGTGAGGAAATTGTTTTGGATTATCTGAAGGGGTTAAATAAAATTACATGGGTCTTGAACATTGGAGAATATTTCCTCACTGAGTCCAGAATCAGAGGAAAATGTGAGTATGGAAGGATGGTCAGAGATGCTCAGCAGCATGAGCTGGCCATTATTCAAAAGTCTCTTCAATCCCTGTTATACTGATGACTTGAAGAAAGAATTTGAACCTAAGTTACATGATAAAAGTTTAACATTAGCTACACTAAACCACATTACAGTTGTTCAACAATTTCTGCTTGAAATCAATTTATCTTGTTTGCCGTTAGCTTCTCTGTTAAGTGCAAGCATCCTTTTCTGTTAACCACCAAATGAATCCTAAACAGTTATGTGGGTAGCAGCAATTCCACAGTTATTTGTATCATGCTTTCAACCCATTGGTAGTAATGGAGACTTTTCCTCCCTAGAAATGTCAGTTAGCCTTTAACAATAAGTTGACTTAATTTTAGGCTTTGGCCCCACCAGTTCTGTATCAATTCCCAAAGGTAGAAAGCACAAGTGTGGAATGTTACAACATTCTTTCTTCAAGAAAAAAATAAATAAGAATACACAATCTGTTTCAAAAAAAAAAAAAAAAAGGATGGTCAGAGAGCTGCAATGTTATTGCCTTTGAAGACGTAGGCAGGTCCCTGGATGGCCTCCAGAATCTGGAAACACAAGTACCCTGGACCCTACATAAAGGTCCTTAGAACTGCCACAACCTTGATTTTAGCCCACTGAGACCCATGTCGAACTTCTATAGAACTGTCAGATAATATTTTTTTTTAAAAGCTAACAAATCTATGGTAGTTTTATACAGCAGCGATGAAAAGCTACTAAACATTAAACAAATTTAAAAAATATTAATTTTAGGTCTGATTAGAAATGATACATTGGCTCAATCACTATCACAAAGCTAACTCTAGAATTTTTATAAAGATTCAGATTAGGCAACCTTCATGTGATATTGATGAGATAGAGTATCTACATCATTTTCATTTCAACTCACAATTTAGGTAATCATACCTTTACTGTGATCTTGAAATGATAATACACTTTCATTGTTATGGTTTTGTGACAAGCCTTAATAGCTTGGAGAAAAAAATTACCTACTTATCTATTTTATGTTTACAATTAATCTAGCCATTTGTGACTTTTTAGTCTTATACATATATCTTAGAAAAAGTTTACCAAGCTTCAAAATACATATCCAAATGGAATTTTATTAAATAGAATTGAATTTGAAATTAATTGGAAAAAATAGAATATTTATAATATCATGTCATCATAAGGTCTGCTTTTGTTTATTCAGTTTTCCTAGTACTTTATTTAAAATGTTTTAGAGTTCTCCAAATGAAAGTCTTATGAATTTTTAGGTTCTATATTCTCATTGTTTTATTGCTATAATAGTACATTTGTCTATCAAAACTTTATCTGAGAATCAGAACCAATATGAGTGGTATAGAATAAGAGATTTACTGCAGATGTGAACTTTTCCAAAATTGTGGGGGCTGAGAGAAAAGTCTCTGGGTGGCTGTGTTTGAAAAATTTATAGGTCAGGAAAGGCAGAAGTTTTGAAGGAAGGATCGATGTGAAACAGGGAAGAAGACCAAGACAAACTGAAACCCATGAGGACAAACCAAAAGCGGTAAGGATGAAGTAGAACTTTCAAGGATGAGGACGGATATACTCACTTGAAAGAATAAACCTGCATGTGTCTTTCACCACCTCCAACCTCACTGATGCAGGCAGAATTTAGTCAACACTAGCATCCTTTGCTATGGAGCTGGAGATGCCCATGCATGTGGTCTAGGACTTGTAGAATCTACAGGAGGAGATTCAGTGGTAGCTGGAATATCTGTGGGCTTGGCTGCTAGTCCACACTAACAAGGTGATATAACACATTGGCAAAGTGCTGGAGCTATCACTGTGCTTGGGTACTGAAGCTTAATTTCAGAACATAAAACGTGGCTTCTGCTTTACTTCAACCTTCCAAGTCTCATGCTAATTTATATTGTGGCTGACCATATTCCAGACCTAAAGAGGAATTTTTCAAAATATTATTCCAAGTTTGTTAGATTGCTAGAATACAAAGCTACCACAGTATCTAATGTAAAAAAACAAACAACAACAAAATATATATATATATATATATATATATATATATATATATATATACACACATACATATATATACACACACACACACACATATATTTTATTTTTATAATGATAAAGTAAAATAACGATTTTTAAATTGATCTTGTTTGCATTATCCTTTTGGACTTTCTTATTAATTTTAAAAACAACAGAAATTTGATTCTGTACCTACTTTTACAGATATTATTCAAATAATAATCGATTACTCTTACTTTCTCATCCTAACACCCTTGTTAATTTTGTTTTTCTTTCCTTACAGCATCGACTAGGACCTTTAAGTATTGGCCAGGACCACGCTACTTAATCATGACAGTGGTAATCTCTGTCTCATTTTTAAGCATACTGAGATAGAGAACTATTTTGGATTATCTGTCCTTATAAAAGGGGAATTCAAGTACAGAAGACAAAAAAGGTGATGGAAAGTTGGAGGCAGAGACTGAAGTAACGAACTTTGTAGACGGAGGGAGGTCTTATAAGCCAGAGAATACTGTGATCTAGAAGCTGAAAAAGGCAAGGGAACAGATTATTCTCTCAGAGGCTCCAGAATGAACCAGCCCTGTTGACACTTTAATTTGAGTCCAGGGAAACTAATTTTGGACTTCTGGTCTCCAGAGATGTAAGCTAAGGGACTCATGTTGTTTAAAGCTATTGCATTTGTAGTAATTTGTTATAGCAGTAATACAAAACTAATATAGGTACCAATACAAGGAAGCAAAAAAAAAAAAAAAGACCAGTCACAGTATTATACAAAACTGTAGGTATGTTTTGCCAAGGAGTATAGACTAAAGACAAGTTTGCAAATCCAAATGAATCAACAACTAGTACAACAGATCTTATTTCCAATAGTTCAGGTTGGTGTAAGCAAATCTATTTGCAATAGATTAAAAGGTATGGTAAGTCAAGAGTAACCCTTGAGATGGGAACCCATAGGGTCACTTTAGTTTGAGAATAGTTTCCTCTTAAATCTAGTGTAAGGAGTCTGAGCTACATCTGAGCTATACCCAAGAGACACCTAAGAAGCAGCTATTACCCTATGTAATAGGCTAATTGGAGATAACTTCTGATTCCTCACAGACTTCAGATGATTGAATTAACCTTGATTTCAAATATATGAAATGCATAATTAAATCATTTTAAAGTAAATAATTAAAACATTGACATGAAATAGCTAAAGAATATGAGTCATAAAATAATAATTTTCAATATTAAGAATTAGCAAATTAAAAATAATCCATAGAAATATAAAAAGCAATTGCAAAACATTAATGTAATATGAATTTTGAGATGAAAGAATTGGAAGGATGAAGATAAACCCTGAATCTCTAGCCTTTATCTCTGCTCTCTTTAGTGAATATGCATAAATTATTCTTCAAGGAAAAGAAATCTTGCAATTAAAGAGAACTCTCTGAAGGACTGCCCTGGCTATGCATTTGGAACCCGAAATACTTGGACTTCTATCAGGTCATAGAAATCCATGAACTATGAATGCTAATGATTTTGTCCGTGTGTGTATGTATTAAAATCTGAAAACAAATTGCTTTTTTTCAGCTTCTCAAAAATGAATAACTAAAATCATTCTAATGTCTAGCTGGAACTTTCTATAATACAATTTTTTAAGTGATTTTAGCTTATGGGATTTTAAGTTATGATTTTAAACATCAGGGTAAATGTTTAGAATCATAGCAATAAGTCTTCAATAAAAATTTAAACTGATAGTTTCTCAGGAACAGAACATATAATGTACCTATCTAAAACCAATATTCACATTTGGAGAGAGAAATTTTGGAAAGTTAAAGAATCTCAGCTGCAGATATGGACACTTAAATTTTCTAAAGTCTGGGGAAATTGACCATTTTAGCTACCTTACTGAATGAAATGTGAAATCAATCATAGTCCAACTGAAAAAGGAGCAATCTGAATTAATCTTCAAAATGTTCAACAGACACTTGTAAGAAATGATTTCAAACTACAAAATGATGAGGTCTCAATTGAATTTCCAAGGTGCCTGTTGAGGTCTCTACTCTCAGGTCACATGGGTACCCCAAGGACTGAAGGAATTGCACTACTTCTTGTCATCCAGCTCTCCTCTCTGTAGGAAGCAATCTTTCCTCAGCTGGGTGTAAGCATACAATTGTACTGCCCTTTTTTTTTTAATTGCCCTTTTACAGATCTGACTCTGGATTATAATCCTTACACTTTGGTTTTGATGCTTCGTGCAGGGGCACTTAAAAAAACCTTACACATATTATTTTACAGATGATATAACTGGAGCAAAACTGCTATAAACGTCAATGTACAGGCTTTTGCGTGGACGTAATTTTCAACTCCTTTGAGTAAATACCAAGACATGCAGTTGCTGGACCATGTGGTACAAATATGTTTAGCTTTGTAAGAAACAGTCAAACTGTCTTCCAGTGTGGCTGTACCACTTTGCAGTCTCACCAGCCATGAATGTTGCCGTTACTCCACATCCTTGTCAGCATTTGGTATTGTCAGTGTTCCAGAATATGGCCAGTTTAACAGGTGTGTGGCGGTATCTCACTGTTCTTTTAATTTGTATTTACCTTATGGCATATGATGTTGAACATCATTTCATGTATTCATTTACCTTGTGTATATTTTCTTTCGTGAGGTGTTTATAAGGTTTTTGATCAAACTTTAATCAAGTTGTTTGTGTGGACATTGCTAAGTTTTTAGAGTTCTTTGTATGTTTTCAGTAACAGTTTGTTTTCGTTTTGTTTTTCTTGATCACATATGTTTTTGGTAATATTTTCTCCAAGTCTGGCTTGTCTTCTAATCCTCTTAGCCTTGCCTTCCCAAGAGGAGAGATGTTTAATTTTAATGAAGTCCAGATTATTAAATAGTTATTTCATGGATTATACCTTTGGAGTTATATTTAAAAAGTCATCACTGTACCCAAGATCATCTCAATTTTTGTCTATGTTATCTTCTAGGAGTAATCTCAAACTTCATACTTATATACAATCTTTAAAAGATATATATATTTTCAAAGACTTCCTTTTTCAGAGTTTAAAAAAAATCTTGGAATATTTTATTACCTTCTGTCATATTTTGAAATAATATTTCAAGCAAATATTTAACAGGGACCTAATGTGACCCTTTAGGAGTTGTTCCTTTGAAGCAGTAGTCATAATGTTTTTATATTATTAAATTTTTGTACATAGAATAGATTTTAACTTCAAAGTATCGATACTAATTTGATCAATATATGATAATTAGATTGATGTACTGTAAGAGCCTTCTATCAAAATTCCTCAAGTGAGTAGTAGTTAAGAGTACGAAAACAACATTTTTCAATTGTTACTTAATCAACAATATTACCCATTATTTTATGGGGAATGTGGTTTGATCCTAAAGACATTTGAATCCACAGCTGTCCATAAGTCAATGCCATACATAATTTTGAAAACTAGCACACTTCAAAAGATTGCATTTTAGCACATTTTAAGATGCATTGGTAATATGACATAATGATCATTTTACAAAGTCAGCAGACTGAGTTTGATAGATTTTCAGTCAGTACAAATGAGAGCATTATATTGCAACTGAGAAAAAACATATTGGCCTTGTTGGTGAGTACTGCTATCTCAGCAGTTTTAAGTTAGTCATAAATAAGGTATACAGGAAATCCAAGAATTAACATAGACTTTTAAAAACAATTTTTAGTCTATGTACCTTGCTGTGTTTGTTTGAAGATTTTTATAAAAATAAACACACACACACACACACATACACACACACACACACACACACACATCTCAAAACCCATGTTGTTTCTTCTGAGCTTGGCAAATATTTAATCTTGTTGATATAAAAGATACCTGGGGCCCTGGTGTCCTTGCTGTTACTCCATGAAATAAGGATTTCACAGCATGCACAGCCGCTGAATAAATCACTACAAAAGCCAATTATCAGGGTCATCTAAACAGTGCACTGCTTTCCTGCAGTTCAAAAACAGCTCCAGGTCTAGCAGGGAGAATCTGTAGCCTGTGTAAATCCTTTCCTTTTACGGAACAAGGTAGTGGATTAAAAGGAAAAAGAAAGAAGTACACTTCACTGGACTGATGAAGCAAGTTTCTCAATGTTGTCTATGTTAGGATATTTAGCCTTTAAGCATCATTTTTATGTTGTTTTCTGACTCTAGAAACTAGAATGTTCTATATTATTTGAATGAACTATTGCAAATTCTTCAGTATTTCAGTCAAAATTTTTTCATCATTTGGTTCAAAATATTTATAATTATCTCACCTGTAATCAACATTAATATCAACATATGTTTTATATATATATATATACAGATTCTCATAATTTGTCAAGTATTCAACTTAAAATAACTCATATTAAGATACTATCTTTAAAATATTTAGCATAATCTCACTTGTCATCAACATCAATAACAACAGAAAAAAAATATATAGAGAGATATATATATATATATATATACTATATATGTATAATATATAGCATAATATATGTCGCCTACTTGATAAATCATGAAAATCAATATACATATATTATAATACATTATATATACTGATATAAAATCAGCATACATATATATTATACATACACATATATTATATATAAATATATATATATATGTGTATATATATATATATATATATATATATATATATATATATACTGATTTTCATGATTTATCAAGTAGGCAACTTAATAGAACTCATATTAGGATACTGGACACCGAGTGCATGCAGTCTTTACATTGAACATTGGCTGTCCTCAAAGATATTTCAAGATAATATCATGGAGGCTAACTGGCCAGTGGGCTAACACTGCAGCAGTATTCTAAGAGATACTATTAGTATAGTCTTGATGCTCATTAAAGTTACCTATTATGCAATATTTAGTGTTAAAGTAATCTGTGAAATTTGACAAAACTATTACTACAATTGCTTCTTTTATTTTATTTAAATATTGCCCCTCCCAACTCTATCAGGTGGTTATAGCTTGCTTTGTTGGCCTTCAAGTATTCTTTAATTACTATATGTATTACAGTCTTATAAATATCTTAATATGTGGCCCCTATCATTCCAGCATTCTGTTTTAGGTGACAACCTTTTGTCCTATCAACTAGTACATGCTTATTTCTCCATTTAGTTTTTTTCATAGCCTAATCAGGTCATGATCATTTCTTATATTTGTGCAACTTAAGTATTTGCATATATGCGTTATTTGGTGTAAGATATAGTCTTGTATACTTTCCTACATTTTCTACAGAGGTACAACTAACTAAAATAATTTGAGTTGACTAACATTCACACAAAACATCTTTGGGAAGAAATCAGGAAGATAACAATCATTGTAGAATTTTGCTTTGTATAGGAAAGAACTTATCAGCTTCACTTCTGAAATAGTAACTTCTCCTTATGCCACTTACACTAAGTATCACAGCTATAAAACGTCTTAAACACTTTCATTTCTCTATTGCCAGTTTCTTAGATGAGGCTCTCATATTTCACTATAATAGTAAATAGCATTACATCCTGAGAAGTGGCTTATCTAATGCTCCCCATTAGAAAGCACGATTATTTTATCTTCTTACTTAGATATTTCCCATAATTATTGTGTTTTTTAAACATATGGGCCCAAGAGCACTTTAATTTAGAGGACCATGTTCACACTCATGCGTTGTGAATAATTTTCTAGATAAGCTCTGCTAGACTATTTACATCTATGGGATCTCAGTGTTTAGCATATTTATGATCAATTTCACACAATGCATATAAATTTGTCTTCTTCAGATAATACATGCAAAAAATAGGAAGAATAATTTATATATAATTTTCTTTAACACATCAAGTAATGTCTACATGATGCCATGTATGTTTTTGTAAGAACAAAGTGTTAGCAGTTATTTGAATAAATTAAAGTTGCATGAGAATTGTTACCTTGTTAGGGTCTTGGTATGATTTTTTTTTTCCTTATAAATATTTGTGAGATTTAGTCTAGGATAGAGTTAATTTAGAGTTTGAATGTTCAGGGACTTTATGACTTTATGACTTTCTAGATATGTCCAGAATAGCCTCTGTACAGAGTATATTATTCCTAACTTCTGAGAAAAGATATTCCTGGATATTCTATCCACAATCATATAAATTATTAAGTTTATTTGGTCTGGCCAGTGGGAACAGGCACTTTCTCAGACTTGTGTAAACATTGGGTACTGTCTCTAATGTTCTTGGAGATATTTTTTTTAATGCAACCTTGGGTAGTTTACTTAAACACTTGTGCTGATGAGTATTCAGATTCTATTTAGACAGATATCCAGAGTTACCACTTTGCAAAGATCTGTTCTCTTTGATCATCTGTATTGTAATCTGCAGACACATTTTTTCTCTTTGAACTCTCATCTCTGTCTCAATTCATGGATTCTTGTCTTGCTTTCCCCTTCCCTTCCCTGCCTCAGCACAAGAACTCTCTCAAGGCAGTTAGTGAAGTATGTTGTTTGTTTCCCATCTGTCAGAAAACATGACCATTGTCATCTGTTACCTTGAAAACCACTGAGTATGTTCGTATAGATTATATAGAGATGGAGACAGATAATATAGATGATATAGACATAGATGTATAGATATAGATAATACAGATAGATATACAGCCTGCTGCTTTGAGGTTCCTTGATATGGGAAAGTATACCTGGTCATTGGTACTCCATCTTGGACAGAGATGCAGCCTCTCAGAATATGTTTGTTTTAAATGTATCTAATTCAACTTTGAGAGACACTGCTATAATTGAGAAATATTGACATCAAGTTAAATATTAGATTGGTGTACAAAATAATCTCTTCCTTCATGTAAGAATGGAGTCTTTACCTTGCAAGGAAGCATGAGCTGCAATGGCCACGGAATTTGAATTTTATTCTTCCTCAGTATCTATCCAACTGATTTTCTTTGACAAATACATAACAAAATCATCTGATAACCTAATAAAAATGTAGATGTCTACACACTGCTCTGGGTTAGGGACATTTAAGTAAGCATAATAATTATTAATATTATTTTTATTTTTATACTCCTAAATTTTGAGAGCCCTGTTCTATATTATTCATATCTTCTCTTCTTCTTTTGAGTATTCCTGGTGTTTGTTTGTTTGTTTTACATCATATACATTGCTTTTAACTTTTGCAGATTACGGCACCATCACTTGGAACACATGGATGTAACTAACACTTATTGAGGATTTAGTATGCATCAGGCCATGTGCAATGTATAGTTATGGCAATTAGTTACTATTATACATAAGTTTTGGATGAGAAACCAAGAACCACTTATATATCTTTTTATACACAATCTTAGAGCTCAGGTTTCCAATTCCATGTATCTGACTCCAAATCTAATTTTAAGCGTGAAGCCTCTCTACCATGTGACCTGGCCATATTCCTTACATTTGCTCTTGCTTTCTAAACTATTAGAAAATATGTTTGCTCTGCTTCACCAACATCCCCCACCCCCTTGAACTGGCCCCATGTTCTGTTTATTTGTTTGTTTGTTTGTTTGTTTTTAAATGCCATCTGCAGTAAAAATCTATCCCGATACAGTGCCTTCCTAGATGGCTAATGGGAAACAGATATGAATTTTCAATGTAACTTGGAAGTATACATAACACCAGAAAAGTTCTATAGATAAAATATCAACTATACCAATAAACTGCTTTAATTATTCCTCTATATATTTATTTAAAAATATAAAATATGCATAAGAGAAAATAAGGAACACATAAATAAATAGATCATCATCTATTTTATGCTTTTGAAAGTATATTACTGAGTCAATAATGTAACTTTTTTCAAGAAGTATTTTTAAAAATCCATTAAAAAACAACTGTTTTCCTATTTACTAAAGGAGCCGTGTATATCAAGAAACCATTAATTTTGCTAGCATTATTATCCTAATGACAGGATCAGATGTTCAGCTATGCATTTAATTCAATTCATATTTATTTGAGATTGAAAATAATGTAAACTTAATTAGTATTAAAAGTTTTCAGGAGCAATAAAGATAAAAATATTTATGCATCATCATTCAGAGGGAAAACTTATCTTGAACGCCTTAAATTAAAATAAGGATAGATCAGCTTTTTAAAAGTTAAATAACAGAGCTGGAAAACACTTGAAAGCATTTTCTAAACCTTGTATTTTTACCTTGCTGTGTAGGCATTGCTTGTTCAATTGTTGCTTTGTTTTTATAAATTGAATAGTTAATGCATTTGACAAATGTATGAGGAACTGCATTTTATGAAGACAGAAAATAAGTTTAGTTTATCTTCTTTGGCCAACATAAATCTTTACATACTCTGTAGGTATTTAACCAACAATGAATTCTCATTTGGAAAAAAAAAAAAAAAAAAGCTTTTAAAACTTCTTGGAATAACTTGTAAAATTACCTCTTGCTTGCATTTTAACCATACACTATTGGTATCTAATTAAAGCATGGCTGAAAGGTAATACATGTTTAGGGAAATATATACATTGCCACATGTATATATGTGTATATACATAAAAGGGATTTGTAGCTTTGTAATGTTATAAACAGGCAAGGATTTGGGAAATAGTCCACCTCCTCCCTATGACTTTACAACAAAAAATATTTTGTCCATTGTCGTGTGTTTTGTAAGAACTCATGAATAATTCTATGCTGATTGTTATAAAGGATAACAAAAAGTTTAAGACT
Source organism: Rhinolophus sinicus (assembly GCF_057876585.1). Classification (NCBI taxonomy): domain Eukaryota; kingdom Metazoa; phylum Chordata; class Mammalia; order Chiroptera; family Rhinolophidae; genus Rhinolophus; species Rhinolophus sinicus. The sequence goes on from NC_142516.1 coordinate 161,222,082, forward strand.
TTTATTGTCTAACTGACACATCCCAAATATCCTCAGAGATCCTTTTGAAATGTCATTCTCTTTCTCTCTCTCTCTTTCTCTCTTTCTCCCCCTCCCCCCCACCCCACCTAAGCTAGGCCCATTCTCTTCCCTGAGAATGCATCACTAATACCAGGGGCCTAGGTTTTCTTTTCTCTCTCTCTCTCCCCCCTCTCACCTCTGCTAGGCCCATTCTCTTCCCCGAGTGTTTTATATACTATGGAATAGTCCATAGTATAGAAAAAGCTCATAAATAGTTTTGATAAACTGCCTCCAGCCGTGTATTAGTTTCTACGAATACACAGGACCAGAGGTGGTCTGGAGCAAGATAAGGATCTGAGACAACAGACCTCCACCCATTTTAGGAGGGCACGCCCTCCTGTAGATGAGCATGTACCACATTTCCAGTTAAATCAATATGTAACTCCCTTACCAGACCCAGCAAACTCTAAGTCCTCAGGATAAGGATTCTCTCTCTCTGGCCCTCGCTCTCTTCCCCTACTCGCTCCTGCTCCAGCTCTCTCCTTCCTTCTCCCTCCCTCTCCCCCTCTCCCCCACCTCAGCTAGGCCCATTTTCTTCCCTGAGAATGTATCACTAATACACTCTGCTTGCATATTAATCAGCTTGCTCACCTTTTATTCTTCACTGCGTGGGCAAGAAGAACTGAAACTGTCCTAACAAACCTTATAACCCCTTTACTAATTTACTACTAAAGCCCAACTTTCTTTAGATTCCTCACTAACAAATACCCAAATCTGCTTAGACTCCCTTCTAATGAGCTCTAGTTTCCTTTGACCTGTCAATTTCTCACAAATGTATTGCTTCTTTCTCTAAAAAGTATAAAAATCTGCCTGGTTTAATCACTTCACTGAGCCTTATGTTATGATCAGCGCATCATATTGTGATTCTCCCATTTGCATGTATTAATTTTTTTCTCCTGTTAAAAAAAATAATAATAATAAATAAAATGTCATATCCACTCTTACTTTACCTGATTCTCTTTCTACACCACCACGGCTCTGCAATAATATTTACTATATTGTATTATATGTGTTTGTTTATGTGTCTGTCTCCTTTATGTTATCTCCATAAAGGAGTTTATATCTCTGTCTCAGCTTGTATTCTGAGTAACTATTTCAGAGCTTGGCTTTGAGCATGTGCTGAATACACATATATTTGCGGTAGGCTTATGATTAAATGATGATTTGACTTTCACTCTCAAAAATCTTGGGATTTAGTTGGAAAGGTAAGTATCACCGTTTGAAGCAATCCAAAGACAGTATATATAGATAAAGTGCTCAATAAGAAGTATATAGCATAAAGAGTTGAATGGATGGAATGATTTTATAACATTTATAGAATTTCTAAATTATGAAAAATTATGCAATTATGTAAAACTGAACTTTTAGCAGCCTTCCTTCCAAATGAATCAGATATTGGATCCATTAAAAGTTTAAAGTGATTCATTAGAAAGATGAAAATAAGTCAATTACAAAAAAGTCAGGCACGTGCTTGTTTTCACAGAATAGCATAGCAATGTTCTATTTTCAATGCTATTTCTGTGTCTTTGAAAGTGGGATTGACTCAAATTGGCTAAAAATACTCTGCTCTATTTTAGTTCAATATTTGAGGTTTAAAAAATTGTTCATTTTAAATATTGGGTTAAGTTGTGTCTAATTCTAAATGCTATGATCTGTAACACAGACATGAATATGGTTCTTTAATAGCATAGCCTACATTCTAGTTTGATGATTATAATCTGGACTGAATTTAAAAGTAGGTTTGCTTTACTCCAGTTATCTATATAAATATATCCACATGTGTTCTTAAGTTGGGAATTACCATGCCCACCATATTCAGAAATATAAACTGGGTCAACATTTCTATGCATTCATTTAAAAAGTGCCATGCAATAAGATTTTTCCACTTGTAGTTGCTGCTTAACACATAAATGGTTTGAATACTACGTTGGTATGAAAAAATAATTGCCTTTCCTCTTAGGTGCTTTGGGTTCATCTTCTCCTTGTCTGAATACTCATATTATCAATCATTCTAAGGTGCTCATATATTATTTCTAAGATCGATGGCCCTATTAACTTTATTGTCTGTGCATACACAGAAGTCTGAAATTCTTTTTGGTGAATGGTCTTATCTGATTGATTTTAATCAAGATTTGTCTTTCTTTCAATGAGCTCTGAGACTGCTGACTACTTGCTTTATACATCAGCCTAAAAAAATGATCACTCTCTTTTGAGAATGTGGGCTCCGTTTGTATTCATTAACTGTACCATAATTAATGTTCCTCAAAAATGCAGCTTTACCTGTCTTTCCAATTGTTGAAAGTTTAGCTAAGCTACTCCATGGTATTTTTATTTGGGCATTCATTCTGTTGGGCCAAGCTAACTGCAGAGACCTTAATCTAATACTAGCCTCATCCTTCAAACACATGCTTTAGATATCCACCTCCAGTGTCACAAGCAACTGTAAGTTTCTCATAGGAGTTTCCTCTAATCCCGTGTGATCACCAATTTTGTCTGCCTCCAAGAGTGTTCCCCTTGTTCATCCTTTAGATAACACCTCCAGGGAGCTTACTAAACCCTGTTCTTTTAATTTGAATTGACCGATGCGGCCCTAGTCCAGAAACCCCAAAGCACTCCACCCATAGACCTTAATAAAGATATGTCCCCTAAGTCCTGCCATTCTCTGGGCCTGCACCCTACTTTTACTTCACTGTGTGGCCACTGAAGACATGATGGGTACCCCCAACGGGACCTGAGAGTATGAAATGCCTTGATTTCAATTTATGTTGTGGTCTTTTGTTAAGTCTCTGCTCACCCTCTGACAACCTGTGCTTCACTTAACAAATTTTAAAATTTCAAAGTCATAACACCAATATATAGAAGACATACCATCCCTCCAAGGAAAAGATCAAAAAAGTACTTTGATTAAAGAACAAAATGGCACATTAAATTTATATTATCTGAACATAATGAATGATGCCCTTAATAATATTATTAAATACTTGTATTGACCATGGAAAGATGCTACAATTCTGCTTATAATAATGTAGATAATTTTGTAACTACTATATGAAAATATTTATAATGTAAGTTGGCTTTAAAACTTTTTATTAGTAGTTTTGAAACAAAGGCTTTTCCTCATTGAAATGTGAAAGAACAATCATCTCATCTCATTCTTTCTCTTACTGGGATATTGAGACAGTGAAGTAATATGTTTAGAGAACTGTTTTAATATTTTTGCTGAAAATTGGAGCAGAGAAGTAATGTAGTAGCTGTATAAGGATATATCATCAAGATAAATGTGTGTGTCTTTTTCTTTTAATGTGATATATTATGGCTTGCTTTTAAGCTTAAAGGGAATAATCCAGTAAAGTGAAAAACTTCATGATAAAGGAGAGGGAGAAAAATGCAGCAAGAAACTCCCGGAGTTGTGCATTGAGAATGAGATTTCACTGATGAAAGGATTAGATATAGATGGTGGGGGGAAGTCTTGTATATTTACCATAGAAAAGAGTAGCTAAACAAAGAAAGATAAAACAATTTGTGCAAATGTGAAGAAAAAGAAACAAAAAGACTAGACCCTAGCCTTAATCATTCTAAACACCGTTTTAGTTATTAGGGCTAAATAGTGTTTTAGCTATTCATGGATAAATTAGTTATTATGATCTTTGGGTACAAAGTAGAATTTCATCTCTGCACTCTATGAAGACTTAAGTGGCCTCAAAAACTGCTTTGTTCAATGAAAAACACAGGAAAACAAAACATTGTATTTCAAAGTGAAGCTTTAAGAATCAATGCCCAATTAACCATTTTCCATGTCTTCCTGCTACAACAACCAATTACTAAGCAAAACACTCTCTTACAGTTTGGTCCCTTGAATATTTAAGATGAGAAAAGCCCTCTAACAACCCTTTCTGGACATTTATAATAAATAAGAAATATGCCCTAATTATTTTAGCCACTGACATCTGGGTCATATTGCTGGTGTAGCATAAGCCATTATGACTGACGAGTGGATTGGTAATATAAATGCTGAAATAACCAACAATAACACCTGTACTAACAGTGGTGAGAAAGAGGCTAAATCCCTCATGAATAGATGTGAGGCATCTGGACATTAATAAGGACAGTTAGTGTAATAGCTTATCTGGGAGATCTATACTTCAAACCTGAGACAAATTATCTCTCAGCTGGTGGGAGTGTTGTGAGTTGAGGACTCTCAGCTAAGTCTCTTTCTGGAAATTGTCTCAGCCTAAGAAATATACCCCACCAATAAGTCTCTACGGGGGCAGCCCCAACCAATAAGTGGTAATCAGGTGGACGTAAGTACCAGTCTCCTTACTTTTAGGTAGGATAATCCAGAAAGGCCAGCCTAGCTCCAGAGCTTCCAATAGGATTGATTGAGGCTTTTGTTGTAACTGAATTGCAGGTCAACTCTTTATTCTGCCCTCTTCTGCCTTTTCCACTCATACACATGTGTTGTTCCTTAAGGCACTCTCCTATAAAATTCCTGCTTAAGAATCTCTATCCCAATATCTGTTTCCTAAGGAACTGGCCTATTATAATTGTTTTCAGGAGCAGCTGAAAAGAGCAAACTCACAGACAGAAATGTGGACTGCATCACTCACTAGCACGCTGGGAATGTGTATCCCATTCATTGCAGTAGATAGATCAATAAAATCCCGTAATAAGGGGCAATGCTGTTGTTCAACAATCCACATATTGTAAACTGGTATACGATAGTAATGGGAGGTGGAAGACAATATATTATGCTGGTGTACTAATTATGAGGATAATGGAGTTTGATACCTGCTGTTGAGTGCCACTCATGCTCCAGAAAATACAGTGCAAGATCCAGGATGCATGAAAAGATTAAATAATCTGTGGCTTCTTATAAAGACAGTCATCTTTGCTGGAGCAACGAAATATTGGAGTAGCAGGCACAAGACTTACTTATAGGAGAAGCATAGCTCCAGAGAAGGATAAATTCTCAGCCACTTCAAGTCAGTTATACCAAGGTCTTGGCTTAGATGATCTTGACCTTAGTTGGGATGGAGTGAGTCTATGAGATTTGGGATTGAGAAATCTAGATTGATACATTTTTCAAACTGTGAAACAAGGTATTTCAAAACTATCTATTCTCACAGAAGTGACCCACCCATCCTGTTAAAACTATTACCACTTTCCCACAAATATATCTGTGCCTTGCAAAGATAAACACATTCCTCCAAATCTATTTCCACCTGTCTTCCTGACCACTAAAACAAGACTGTAGAACCGCTGAACCTACTACAGGAAGGAAGGGACTCAATCCCGTTGATGCTGCAAGATTTAGCCAGCATAGTCTCAGGACCTGGGAGATCACATGTAACACTTGATCTTGAGGGTGAGTTGGGATGGACGATAGATTAGATAAGAAAAATAATTTATTGATGTGCATGAATTAGTCCATGAAAGTTATCAACACACATGCAAAAACCCTAGGAGATAAAGCTAACTCACAATTTAAATGGCACCTAGAAGCTTTATGGAAAGATGGTCTGCACCAAATAAAGTAAAAATAACAGTATTGTCATGGCCAATGATGGGAGAAGGAAGGACATTGTTCAGAGAAGTGGGAAAATTATATCATTAGAACGAGCATATTTGGTATTTGGCAGAATCCCCACACTGAATCCTTGGTCTGTGGGATAACAGTTATTGTAATGACAAATGTCGATTAGAAGACTTTGGAATTATGTCTGTCCCCAGCCAAGAATGTGCTTGAAAATCATAATAATAATAAATTGATATATCTCTATGGGAAAAGAGAGTTCTGTCACCCTTGAAGATGGATGGTATTCCCCATTACAGTTTTATTTAACTCATTATCCTCACCCCTATAAAAACTAGACAGGTGCTCTAATATTCAAGTTACAGCTCATTTGCGTCTACAGCAGATTAAGATGATGTTAGAAACATGGTAAGTGGCCATTGGTCAGGGCAATGTGGAGTATCAGAAACAGTTCAACTTCATTTGGGATAACAAAGAATGTAAATCTATATTTTTGCCCTAGGGAAACGTTAATTCTTCTGCTTTCTGAAACAGCATAGTCCAAAACAACTAGGAGTTTCTGTGTATCCCCTAGAACACCACATCAGTCAATTAAATAGATAATATAATGTTAATCTCTTTGGATAACAAAGCAGTGTCACTTATAATAGAAGGGTCTAGAAGGACACATGGCCCCAGAAGGTGGGACACAAACGATATGAAGATTCAATAATTACTGTAACACCAATGGTGTTTTCAGGGACATAGTGATTTGGGGAATGTAACTAATCTCCTTCAAAGTATTGGAAAAATTATTCTAATTTGAACCTTTTGCCAATGAGGAGGGAGCAATTTTTTTTTTTTCCTTTTGTAGACCTCTTTAAATTCTAGAACCGTCATATTCAACACTAGGGAATAGTACTCTGATTAATTTACCTAGTGACATGAATGAAAGGCTGTTAGTATTTACTAGGTCCTGAGGAAAACTCTCTCTCACAGGACAAGATTGTGTTGAAAGTATTCCTGCACTTAGGCCCTCGTGATCTAATCACCTCCAAAAGGCCCCAACTTGTGACACCATTTCCTTGGGGATTAGGATTCAACGTGAATTTTGGGAGGACACAAACAGTCAGACTATAGCAGATCAGTATCTAGAATATATAAAGCACTCTCACATCTTCACATTAAAGGAATAACAGTTCAATCAGAATATGGGCAGAAGATACGCAAGAATTTTCACAGAAGAGCATATATATTTGGCCAAGATGAACATAAAAATGTTGAACATTATTATTAATTAGGAAATGTAAATAAACTCACAATGAGCAATCACTACACACCTATCAGAATGGCTAAAATTTTTAAAAAATGATAACACTAAACACTGGTGGGAATGAGAGAAACTGGATCTCACATGCATTGCTGACTGGAATTCACATCATTCACCACCCTGGAAAATAGGTTGGCAGTTCCTTTTAAAAAAAAAGGAGAGTCGCTATAACACCCATTAATTACCTTTTTACACATTCATCCCAGACAAAGTAAGGCTTATTTTTAGCAGAACTCACAATTTAAATGGCACCTAGAAGCTTTATGGAACGGTTAGCATGTGGGATATTGGAGAAAGAAACCACTACTTGAAAACTCTGAAAGCAAACAGTGTCATCCATAGGTAGACAAACAAATTAAGAAAGAGCAGGATGGAGAAAGGAAGTTGAGGGCAAGAATATAAGATATTGTAGACTTAACTGACACAGGCAGTAATATCAAACAAACAAAGGAAAGAGTTGGCATAGTTGCTTGTGTTTCAAGATGCAACTCTATGTGATCTCATTCAGTCCCATGACTTTCAATATTAAGTACAAATAACTCAAATGTACAAACATCCTTTTGAATTCTAGACTATTTATCCAATTACCTAATGCTCAACATTTCCATTTGTCTTTTTAACAACCATCATAAATTTAACTCATCCAAGATAGAATGCATGGTACTTCCACTCCTAAACTTCTTTCTCTGATACCTCCCTTCTTAATCATAACATCATCAATCACCTTGATGCTCAAACTTAAATCTTGAAGTCATCCTCAATTTGTTTTTCACCTCACAGCTCCCATCTTATCAGCTAGTTCTGTCAATTTTATTAAAATCCTTTCCCCAACTTAACAACTTGTCACCAATTCCACTACCAAGACCAATCCCAAAACATCAGCATCCCTGACCTGGATCAGTCTGTTTTCCATTTATTCCAATTTCCTGTTATTCATTTCCCTGAAGCCACTTTACCTTCCTTATAGCCTCTTCTCTAAAACAACTTGTGTGATACTGTGTTGTGCAGATTATATAACTCTTTGATCGAAATCCTTCAATGCCTTCATGCCACATTAGATTAACATCTTGCAAAATTACACACAAAGAGAGAGAGAGAGAGAGAGAGAGAGATACAAAAACCTAGAAAGTTATTTCTAGAATTTCTTTACTTCTTCTATTTCTTCCTTGAAAACGCCAAATGTACTTCCACTATAGAGCTTTTATACTCACTGCCTTCTACCACAGAATTCTTTCACTATAGATATTCACAAATGAGATTTTTGTTTAAATGTCATTTCCTCATGGAAGATATTTTTGATTTCTATCAAAAACACCTAGCCTCCCTCCACATATCTCTCATTATTTATTCTAAGTTGTTTTACTTCACAGCACTGACCATTACATGAAATTATATTGTTTATTTTGAATATATGTGTGTATGTATATATATATATATATATATATATATATGGTGTATATATGTATTATTTTGAATATATATATATATATATATATATATATAGATAGATAGATAGATAGATATATATTATATATATATAATCAAAAGGGAAACTACAAAAGACAAATGTAAAAACTAAGATACTCAAATTAGAAAACGTCATGCCATAATACTATATATTAAGATAACCTGAATTGTTTTAAAAAGGGAATTTTATTTGTGAAATCCATGGTACAGTCAATTTTATCCTTATTTTAAATGATGTAATTCTCAAGCCATAGATTATCTCAAAATTAGTATAGATTAACAAACCAAAGTGTTCTGCAAAAACACCTTCATATTGTTTCAGAATAAAATGGAATTATTTTGTGGAAAGTTTTTTTTTTTTTTTTTTTAGCTAATAGATACTAAATTCCTGGGATATTTCTTTACTCTGAAGAAGAAATTACATCTGAAAGAGCAGTCAACATTGGAGACTCCACTTGATTGAGTTACTATCATCTTAAGGCATTCTCTAAAACTAGTCCATTTTCCACACTTGCCAAACTGGTAATTGAAAGGAGATGGAATAGGAACAACCCACACAAACCTCACTTATTTTTTATGGTGGCACTGGTTAATGAGATTCCTTGAGAGATTCAGCATTGTTTTTGAATACTCCAAACCGATGTGAGAATTAGATCTATTGTTAAACACATATAAGGCAAATAAAATCAAATTCTTGAGAAATAAACTTGGATTATTTCAGGGATGTATCTGATATAAACTAAAGTGAAATTTGATAAGAATTTATGTCTCGTGGTTCTGTGTCATCTGCATCGCCTCTGTTCTGAATGAAAGATTGTTATTTTGTTTGAACTATCCAGAAATCACTAGCTTAATTGCACTCTCCAGTAGTCCATGAAGTTTCCCCATTCCATTTATCTCAACACACAGTAGCAAGGACAAATAGCTGCATTCCCTTTTGAGGAATAATAGGGGACGGTTCAGAGGCTAGATGTATTTTGATGATATACGACTTTTGTACATGGAAACGATCATCCACAGGTGTTGTAAAATGATCATTTTATTTAATTCATGTGTCTAATGAAAAGTATGTTTGAAAATATCAATTTAGACTCCATTTGATTTAATTCCCTTAACTTGCATTAAAATTATTTTATATTAAACAACACATTTGAGGATTGTTCTGAAGACCTAATCTGCAAAATAAACAAGACAAAATGTGAAAACTATTTAAAATCATTAACAGAATTATACCTAAACAATTATAAAAATACCAATAATATTTACTAATTTTACATTTTTTATATCTACACTAGATTATTGCTTTACTCCTAGCAGATTTGGTGTAATCCTACTGAACTAATACACATATACATATTAGCTCAGTATCTATCTCTATATCTCTATACATATATCTATCTATCTATCTATCTATCTATCTATATATATTTCTATATATATTATATGATCACTTTATCTCTATCTATCTATCTAAATATACACACATTTCATGGCTAGGCAACATTACATGATCTGAGTTATCTTCTAACTGATGGTTATGGAAGGAGAACTGACTCTGGGTGGTGAACACACAATAATATATAGATGATGTATTACAGAATTGCACACCTGAAACCTACGTAACTTTACTAACATTGCCCCCCCAATAAACTTCAATTTAAAAATATTAAAATTATTGAGGTGACATTGAAAAATACAATTATATAGGTTGCTAGCGTATATTTCTGTAATATATTATCTATATATTGCATTGTGTGTTCACTACCCAGAGTCAGTTCTCCTTCAATTACCATATAATCAGCATATCTTTGACCCCCCTTTCCCTCTTCTATCATCCACCACCCCCCTTAATCTCTGGTAATCACTAAACTTTTGTCTGTGTTTACGTATTTTTTTGTTTGTCTTGTTCATTTGTTGCTTTCAGTTTTATATCCCACATGTGAGTGAAGTCATAGTGTTCTCAACATTTTCTGACTTGTTTCGCTTAGCATGATAATCTCAAGATCCATCCATGTTGCATTAAATGGCAGTATTTCATCTTTGCTTATGGCTAAGTAATATTCCATTGTATATATGTACCACATCTTTCTCTAATCATCCCTTGAAAGACACTGGTTGTTTTTATGTCTTGGCCACTGTGAGTAATGCTGCAAAGAAATAGGGATGCATACATCTTTATGCATAAATGTTTTCAGATATTTTGGGTAGATACCCAAAGGAGATATTGCTGGGTCATATGGTAATTCTATTTTTCATTTTTTGATGAACCTCCATACTTTTTACTATAGTTCCTATACCTGATTACATTTCCACCAGCAGTGTCTAAGGGTTACTTTTTCTCCACATCCTCTCCAACACTTGTTATTACTTATCATGTTGATAATGGCCATTCTAACAGTTGTGAGGTGGTATCTCATTGTGTTTTTGACTTGCATTTCTCTAATGGCTAACGAAGCTGACAATTTTTTTCATGTATTTGTTGATTGTTTTCTTGGGAGAAGTGTTCTTGATCACAGCAAAGGGCTTGAGGACATCTCACTAGTTATGTAATTCTTCATCACAGGATATAAGTCTCAGCATCAGCACATAAAATGAATTTGTTACACCACAAGTTGTTTTTTTAGATCTACACCTGATGATTTTGTTTTATTTTATTTTTGCTTATACAAATCAAATAAGACATTGAAAGGCTGTCTACAAATTTCATTTCTTGAAAATAACTTTTTTTTTAGACAAGTGACACAAGTCCAATTTTAAGGATATGCTTTTAGTAAAGATTTCTGAAATGTAAGCTTGTTTATAAATATTAAATTGAAGCATAAAAAGTTGCAAATAGCAATATAAAAATGTAAATGAATAATTGGACTGTAATTGGTGTTGCTATCTATAGGGTCAATTCCATAATGTGATACAAGTTGTCTTAAAGAGGGATTTTATTCATTTGTTTCATAATGTAGAATGATTCTTTGGCATTTTACTCCAACTTCTATCTCACATTCTATCTCATATTCTCATTTCTTATTTTTTTGGTATGGTATATATATCTATATCTATATATCTATCTATATATATATCTATATATCTATATATCTATATCTATATAAATATAGATATAGATATATATACACACAAATGTATATATTCTGTTGTATAGTATACATCAATACTTAAATAACTGCTGTATAAGTGGAATATTGATTTATTCCTCAGGATAATTTGATTCTTATTATTTATATCCATTTGATAAAACAACTTTTCCACTGCTACTAAAGAAAGCCATCTGAATAAATGAGACCTGATTGTCAGTAATTGTCCAATTATTGATGAAACACACCATCTATATCAGGTAAACATTTTCTCTATACACTCATGGCAAAATTATATGGAGTCTGAACCATTCAAATTTGTTTTTTTTTTTTTCTTTACACAATTTGAATCACGTAAAATTTTATTTGAATTATAACTGCAACCTTTTAAAATGCATGGGTTATAACTCCATCTTGAGATACATAATTATTTATCCTGGGAATGTGAATGAACAATTTTTTTCTAATTTTGGATATCTTAATACTTCAGTTTTAAGTGATATGTGAATCACAACCATCTTTAATGTTGAGGACATTGATTTAATATATTAAATAATTATATGATTAAAAGCCAGAGTGAAATGCTTGAGACTATAATAGCACTTAGGATAAACAATTATAAAGTGCTAGGGTAATATATACATTTTGTTAGGAAGGGTTTTCTTTATGGATAGTAAGCATTCCTCCTTCTAGAACAGCAGGCAGGTTTGTTGTTAAAATGGGTCAAAAAGTGAGGCCTGGGATAGGAGACCCAGGGATTACAATGATAACTAATTAGAAACATGTATTACTTGAAATTCAGAGTTGCTAGGTGTTGTCTTTACAATGTTCTTGAGTGACATCGAAGTCAGATTAATTTACATAAATGTTACTTAATTTTATTACACATTTTGTGAGTTTAAACAGTGCAGCTATACTTGTTTTGTCAAGAGCTAGATCAATCATTTTTAATCAATGAATAACAACTTGACATTTTATAAAGCTGTCAGAATTCCGATCCATATGTGTAGTATACTTGAATTCAAAAATCCTATTCTTTCCTGAGGTTGTTAAACAATGGAGTTTCACCTGGAACATGCATTGTTTTAACAGAAGTAAGTGAAAATGCCAATACTGAATCAATGCAAAGTTATGACGTTGAGAATATATTGTTAATTGCAATCATATATATTAATATTTCCCCAAATTTTAAATTAATTATAGCCTTCACTATCTCTGTCCTCCCAAATAATGAAATGATAATGTTTCTGTTAACGTCATGTATGTATCTGTGAATATGATAATAATAACAATTGTTAGCTATAACAGCTAACAAAAGTGTTCATCCAAGAATTTTACTTACAGTAATCCATTTAACCCCATCACGTTGATAATTATTCCCAGTTTACAGATGAGACACTCGAGGTACTGAGTGCTGCTATAACATGTCTGTTATAACTAAATTATCTCTAAAATTCAAAATGATATATATGTTGAAGACCAAAACCCTAGTACCCCACAATGTGAACTTATTTAGAAACTGACTATTGTAGATGTAATTACCTTAAATAAGATCACATTAGACTTGGGTGGGCTTTTAATCTAATATGACTAGTTTCCTGATAAGGAGAGGAATTTGGACACATGTACAGAATCACACAGGAGACTGTCATATGATGGCAGAAACAGAAATGGAAGTAATGCAACTGCACACCAAGGAATACCAAGGATAGGGAGACACCGAAAGCTACTGAAGAAGGCAAGGAAGGATCCCACCCAGAATGGAAGAGGAATCATGGAGCATGGCCTTACTGACAACTTTGTTTTGGATTTGGAGCCTCCAGAACAATAGACAATAAGATTATGTTGTTTTAAGTCACTCTTTTTATGATAATTTGTTACAACAACCTTAGGAAATTAGTACAGTGCCCCAAAACATAGCACCAGTAAATATCAATAACTGTGAAGACTCTAACATTTTACCCTTTTTCTTAAATGCTAATGAGTTAGTCTAACAATTTTATGGATGCTGCTAAAAGACATTTGTCTCCTGGAACAGAAACAAATAACTTTATTACTGTGGCAGAATAGAACAAACATGAAATTCAGCATATCTTTCTCAATTCTTACCCAAAAGTCCAGCGAGGGCTATAAATACAGGCCAAAATGGATGCCTGCACAGGTGTGGTTTGTATTACAGAGGAACCTTGTGCTTAGTCAACCTAACTATTATGGGAAGTAAGTATGACTGTCTTTTGCTCTGGAAAAGGACAGTGTTTCTAATCTTTCAAGGAAGTCAGCAAACCTGCCCTTTGTTTTGAAAACATTTTCTCTATTTTCCAGGGCTGTTCATCTTATGAATAATAAATATAGACATCTTAAAAGCAAAATTTAATTTTTAATTTTGAAGCAATAGTAAACTCATGCATGCCTTGCACAAAATTTATCAAAATATTGGGACATATTTTTCAAGATCCTTAGAGATTATAAATATGTTTTTTAAAAAAGAGAAAAACCATAAACGTTTTGAATATGCACTTGTTTCACACTATGGCAATTCTTTATTTGACTATGGCAGTCAAAGTAAATGCAGCATTTGATTTAATAAATGCTGATTGGACCATTAATAAATTTTGAAAGAAGAAAGGGTAAAGTGTAATTTGTCTTTCTTCATCTATTTTTCTCTCTCTTGGGCCCACTATATTGTTTTTTGAAATTAGACTTTTAATACTATATGAAATATGTTTTAAATCATTTTGAATTATACAATTAGGTTCTGAGGCTCTGAGTCACTTCATCTAAAGTTCTCAAGACATTTACTGAAAAGAATGGATATGGACTTTCCAACTCCAAACTCATACTTTTAGGAAGTATAATGATGGCTACACTAGATAAATACATAATACACTTCAATGATAAAACAGAGACAGATAAAGTGAAAACGAACTGAGGGAGATTAACCACAGCACAATCTTATTTATTTTGCAAAATGCAATAGGGAAATGTAGACAATGTTTGTGTAATTACATAAATGTAAAGACTGCCTCACAGGAAATAGTTAATATATACTGTTATTTTTGTATGTCTGTCAGTGTTTCATAATTAACTCTCAAGCATAATTGAAAGTAGCCAAGTAACTGCAATCATCCACTACTTACCTGGCTTGATAAAATTTAATCAGGTTTCTATCTGCCTCACAGGCCCCTACACTTTGCTTTTGGATAACCCCAAGTTTAAATCAACACTAAGATGTGAAACAACCCATTTTAACCATTCATTCTGATAATTGGCTGAATGTAGGCAGAAACATTTCCAATAAAGTCCTGGTTTTACCTCCTGCTCAGCCCACCCGCTTGCCCTACTTTCCCACAATGTCTCCGCTAGTCCTACTTTCCTCTCCTTGTTAAAGAAAAAGCCTTTTTCTGTTTGATTCAGAAATGCTTGCAGACTCTGAGGTCTGAGCACTCTATTTCAATTTTGAAAAATCCAGTTTTGTTCCATTTGACAAGCATCTGGATCTTTCATGAATATTAATCTTTCTTACATGCATTATCCTGTTTCCTTTTACAGTTTACAAAATATGTAGAACGAATAAGGTCTCTTAAATAATAGGAGTGACAATGTTATCTATCTATATCTATATATCTATGTCCATATCATCTACATATATGTGTTTGCTTGTATATAGATAGCAATGACATAGAGTATTTTAAACTACATAACTAATAGATAAAGTCAATATTTAATTAATTTGCAAAGCATCAGTGACTTTACTATGCTCCATAGCAGTGTAGGGACAAACACAAGATCAGTGAGAAACACATTACTTCAAAACAACTTGACATTTTCCAAAGTTCTCAACACTCAGCTTCATTATAAATCAATATTCTTGTACTTCCCTTAAGTGGATAATGTGGTATGTCACGTAACAGAAATTTTAAAGATGTAGGAACATATTTTTTTAGTCTAGTCATGTATATAGTTAATACTATTTTACAATAAACAGCAACTTCTGGGAGGAAACAAAACTGTCTCAAAATAAATATATAAACTATAATAACACTTACTCACTGAACATAAATTTTGAAAGTATAAACATATATGCAAATGCATAGACAAGAACATGTACACGTTTAAGCCCTTTGAAAGTAACTAAAAATTAAACTAAACTATTGTTTTTCTATAAAAAAAATACATATTTTGACATATTTCTCTTCATGATAGTACATTGTTACTTTCATGGATTCTTATTATTTAAATAGTAGTTTTTTGAGATGTAGTTTACATACATGCTGTAAAATTCAACCTTTAAAGTTTAGGAATCAGTTATTTTTAGTATATTGATGAGGTTGTACAGAAATCAACACTAATTTCAGAACAAGTTTATAACCCCACAGAGAAATTCTATCTTTGTAGTCATTCCCCTTTGCCCCTTCCCACAGCCTCTGGCAAGCACTAGTGTATTTTCTGTCATGGATTTTCTCTTCTTGGCACTTTGTATAAATTTTAATTAAATTTCATTCGGTGATTTTTTTATGCCTCATTTTTCCCTTATAATTCTATCAAAATTTGTCCATGTTGTACTATTCATCAGTATGTCATTCCTTTTTATTGCTGAATAATGTTCTATTTATTGATATATTGATTTTCTATTCATCTGTTGACAGATATTTGGACTATTTCTGCTCTTATGAATAATGTCATGTATGTTTGTGTACAGATATTTGTTTGGAAATAAGTTTTAAATATTATTTGTTATAAACCTAGCAGAGGATTACTAGGTCGTATAATAAATTATGTTTAAAAATGTAAGAAACTTCGAACTGTTTTTCAAAATGACTGTACCATTTTGTAACCTCACTACTAATGTATGAGAGTTCCAATTTCTCTACATCTTTGACAAAACTTTTTTTTTTTTTAACTTTAGCTATCCTAATGAGAATGGTATCTTATATAAGTTTTGATTTGCTTTTTCTTAATAATTAATAATGTTGAGTATCTTTTGCAATGCTATTGACCACGTGTATATTTCTTTGGAGAAATGAACATTCAAATCTTGTTCACTTTTATAATTGGGTTTTTTGTCTTCTGATTTTGAGTTGTGAGAATTCTTTATATGTACTGGATGTCAGTTCTTTATCAGGTGTATAACATACACCTGATAAATATATCTGATATTGTAAATATTATATCTGCTATATAACAGATGTCATATCTGCTAATATAAATAAAGCTGATATTATCTACCTGATAAATGACATTTACTTCCCGATCTTATGAGTTGCCCTTATTTTCTTAAAAGTATATTTGAAACAATAATATTATTAATTTTAGTGTCAAATTTATTTTCTTTTCTGCTTTTGCTTTTGTTATGTCTAAAAATCAAAAGCTAATCCACAGTCAGAAAGATTTATTCCAGTTTTCTGTTAAGGTTTTTATAGTTTTAGTTCCTATATTTAGGTATATGATATAATTTTAATTAACTTTTGTACATGATATGAAGTTGGGTGCAAATGCATTCTTCTATATGAGAATACTCAGTTGTCCCATCTTTATTTCTTATAAGACTGGATTTGGATTGATAATCTTTTTCTTTCAGGACTTTGACTATATGATCACACTGTATTCTGGATCATTTGGTTTCTGAAAAGAAACCAGCTGATTATCTCATTTATAACCTCTTGTGAAGTATAAGTAATTTATCTATTGATGCTTTTGAGAATCTATCTTTGTCTTTGGCTTTCAAGAGTTTGATTATGAGTGTTCATGGTATTTCTCTATGTGAATCATGCTTGGTTTGTTGAGCTCCTTGGATATTTAGTGTTCTTAATCAAATTTGCAAAATTTTAAAATTATCGCCTCAAATATGTCCCTTTACCTTTGCCTTCACATTCTAGGAATTACACTATGTGAATTTTGGTATGGCTGATGATATCCCGCAGATCTTAGGCTCTGTTAATTTTTTCAATCCTTTCTTTTTTTTTTCTTTTCCTCTAAATGGATAATTTTAATTGACCTATCTTCAAGTTTGCTAATTATTTATTCTGTTAATGTAAATCTGCTGTGCATTTTTCATTTCAGTTATCGTGCTTTTCAAATTCAGAATTATATTTGCTTATTTTTTTATATTTTCTATCTTTGCATTGAAATCTTTTCTGATGATATCTTATTCTTATACATTCTTCTTGTTCTTTAGACATAGCTGCCTTTAGTTCATGAATCTTTTTTATAAAAGCTAGTTTAAAGTCTTTGTCTAGTAAATGTAATACATGGGCTCCCTCAAGGACAGTTTATACTGACAGATTTGTTTTTTCCTGTTATGAGGCATTCTTTCCTTTTCCTTTGCATATCTGAATGTTTTTTGTTTGTTTATTTGTTTGTTTGATTTTAAACTGGACATTTTATATAATATAATGTGGAAAGTCTGGTAATCAGATATTCCCCATTTAGGGTGTACTGACATTGCTGTTGTTTTTGTCACTGCTGTTGTTTATTGACTTTCTAAACTAATTCACCAAAGCTTTTACTATTTACATTGTGTGGTCAATAACGTCTCCATTATCTTAATTGTCATCTGAAGATCATACAGAGGTTTCCTTAATTCCTTGAACAAAGAAGTCCCCCAGTCTTGACCAAGGCGTTTTATGTACATGTTTGGGACTGCCTGCATTGTCCTGACAATTTACAACTCTGCTTTAGTCTTCATTTTCAGTTTGTGCAGAGACTCATCATCAGTTAGAGAGAGAAGGGCTTTCTCAGATATTCCCTGAGCATGTACAGGCCCTTGTACACATGCATGACCTTCTACATTCACAGGAATATCTAGGAGTTTTCAAAGAACACTTAAGAACACTTAAGATCTCATTCCTCTGCTTTCAGATTTAAATTTTTTCAAGAAGCCTCTTGTTTTTCCCCATTATCTCTATCTCAGACAGATGCAATGTTAATTACTTTTTGCCAATTGATTTCAGCAAACTCCACAGGAAAAAGGCTGCTCACAGTGAGTGAGCTCTCAATTTGTTCAAATACATATATGCTTTGTGAGTCAAAACTTCCAAATATTGGCCTGAATTACATATGGTAATTCTCTAGGATTAGAGCTTTTGGGGATTTTCAAACCCATTTTGTTACTTTGTGGCTGCTAGGCTTCTGATTTTCCTGGCTACTGTACTTGTGAAGCTGTTGGTTATCAAGGCTACTGTGGAGTTGAGAGAAGTGGGAATGATACAAGTTAAAACATGACAAAGTTCACTGTTTGGTCTAATAAACAGCTATTTTTTTCCTTGAACAAATTACCTTCATATATGTTTCTAAGCCTTTGGTTAATTATCAGAGTAATGAAAATAATGATTTTGATAATTTTTCATAGTTTTCTTGCTTTTAGGGAGGAATGAGTAGTCATAGTTTCTTACTCTGCTATTTTCTGCTGTTTCTTACTTGCTACTCTTGTTTCTTACTCTGACTGTCCTTTCCTAAAATTTTAAAATGCTACTCTTGGGGATATTGTCCAACTTTTTTTTTTAAGTATAATTATTTTCGCATTATCTTAAGTTTTCAGCAACTGGGTCCATTCACTAAATTCATGCTAATTAATTTTGAATAAGTTTTTAAAAACCGATAGTTCTAAAAATATTTTAAAATGTGATTTATTTTTTATAGCTTATCGCCAAGACAGGGCACCCACAAGAATGTCCTCACCTTTGATAACCAAAAACACTGTCTCTAAGATTACGCACAGTTTCAATAATTCACTAGAGGAGTCAACTAACTAACTAGAATCTCTTGTACTTATCGTTTTGGTCTGTTATAGTGAAATTGTACACATTAAAATCAGACAAAGGAAGAGGCACATGTAGGAGATTCCAGGTACATGTAAACCTTCCAGTTGTCCTCTCACAGTGGAATCCTGGACAGCACTGACTACTCCTAGCAATGATGTGGGACAACACACATTGAGGTATTGCCAGCCAAAGTTGTTGTTGCCCAGAGTTTTTACTGTGTCTTGTTTATACAGACATTGCTGACCCCATGGCTAAACTCTGCCCCCAGCCCTTCAGAAGCTGAGCTGATACTATGGTATACAAAGCCAACATTTGAGTGTTATTGCCCAGAGTTTTTACTGTGTCTTGTTTATACAGACATTGCTGACCCCATGGCTAAACTCTGCCCCCAGCCCTTCGGAAGCTGAGCTGATACTATGGTATACAAAGCCTTCACAGTAATGTTTTTTGTTAGCATAGACTATCTGAGGTGGTCCAAGACCCCAAAGGAAACAAAAATACTCTTATCAGTCAAGCCATTTCAAGAGTTTAGAGATTATCTCCCAGGAGCCAAGACCAAATGTCTGATATTAGGTAAGGTCAATTCTTAAAACACACTTATCAGTTGAACAATGCAGGGACTTAATACATACCCTCATCTACACTACCAATTTCTTATTGTCCTTTGTCATTTTTGAACAAACAGTTATAACTTTGACAACTGTAAGATGCTAGAGTATAGTAGTCATAAAGCATCATTTTATTTTCTTATTATTTATGTCAATTCCATCTTTACCTGCTAAGAGACTTCAGGGTAAAACAATTACCTTTTCAGTGGCACATTTTTTCCCTTCTGTATAACACCACTTTATACTAGTTTTTAAACTATTTACAAGGTTAGATGCTGGCCATTTGTGTTTTAAGGAAATACTTATTGAATCAAAAATCATTTTAAAACATTTATTTTCCAATAATTAAGACCTTTAAAAGCTTCACAAATTTTAGAGTTCACTGATATTCTTTATCCAGCTTCTCCTGATCCTAATTTCTTATGTAAATATAATAAAAATTATAGAATGAGGAAATTAACATAGATACAATACTATTAACTTAACGATTCAAATATTATTAATTCCCTATTAATATATTTTTTCTTGTCCAACATCTGATTTAGGTTTCCAATTCACATTTAATTGTCATGTCTTCTTAGACTCATTCAACATATGTATTTCTGTCAAGGATACAACTTCTATGAGCTGATTTGCACACTCCCCCCATTATATGCTGAAGTCCTAATCACTGCTATCTGTGAATATAACTTTTTTGAAAAAAGGGTCTTTGCAGATGTAATCAAGTTAAAACGAGGTCATTGGGATTAGCATTTAAACCAGTATTACTCGTGTCCTTATAAGAGGGAGAGAAGGCCATGGGAATATACAGATTTACAGAGAGAATCCCATGTGATGATAGAAGCAGAGTTTGGAGTGAAGCAGTTGCACACCAAGGAATGCCAAAGATTGACAGCCACCACCAGAAGCTAAGAAGAGGCAAGAAAAGAATTTCCCCTACATGTTTCAGAATAAGAATGGGTCTGATGACACCTTAATTTCAAACTTCTGGCCTCCACAAATCTGATGCTAAATCTTACCATTTGATTTAAGTTTTCTTCATGTGTAAGATATGCAATCAATGGATTTATTAAAGCGGAATTTTGTTTTTATTTACATGACAACAAAATATATATTGTCTAGTTTTAAGCAAATCTCCCTTTGATTGAACACCGATTTCCTAGAATAACACATTTGCATAATTTCCCAAACATTGAAATAAATTATAAATTTATCATATATAATTACTCTACATAAAGCAAAAAATCTTTTTAATTTATAAATGCCTTCAGAGGTCTAAAGAACTATTTTCATAGCATATTCTTAAAATACTTAACTGAGTTTACATAATTAATACTGTTTCTCTGCTGAATTCTAAGTCAATTATCGCTAGGAACAAAATTATATTTTCATCCTAGTCTGTTCATTTTCCAGTATGTTCCTATTCATGCCACATATTTAGCCCTCAAAAGTATTTTGTCAAAAATAATTAAACAAATGCATTAAATGCTTCATTTTCACGACCAATGATTGTATTTACTGAAACAAAATAAAAAAAACAAATAAAGACTTTCTCAAGTGGAAATTGTATAATCTTTCATTTAGGCTAAAATAACTTACAGATATTAGCCTCTATATAACAATGTAGCAAGGATATAAAACAACTTAGGAGAAAAGGTGCTGGGGAGTGGCTGAAATATTAATTAAAATATTGATAGAAATGGGGAGGGGGAGTTAAACGTGAGGATGGACTATTTTAAGCATCTTAAGTTCAATAGGATTTTTATCCTTGAATAACCACCACCAAATTCCAAGTAGCTGTGATTTCTCTTATGAAGACCATGACAAATATATATATATATACACACACACACACACATTTATAGGTGTATATATATATATATATATATGTATACATACATATATAGGTATATATATACCTATATATGTATGTGTATATAAATACATATATATGTATGTGTGTGTGCATATACATACATACATACATATATATATATATATATATATATATATATATATATATATATATATGTAATGACACACCTTAAAGACCTAGTTCAATGTTCAATATATAGTAGTTAAGAAATCATTTCATACTAGCAATGTTCCTGGCTCTGGTGATAAAATGGTTAGTAAGGCATACTTTGTTAATATTAATTCCACCAAGTCTAGTTAAAGAAAAATGTCTAATATAAAAACCTAAATATATACTTTTACATTTCTCGAAATTATGAAATATAATGCTTTTTCTAGCTCAGAACTTCCTTTGTGAAATACATCCTTTAGAACTTGTTTTGGGGAGGGTCTGTTGGTGAAAATCTTTTTCAAGTTCGACTATATGAAAATATTTTTGAGAGGAGATCCAAGACGGCAGAGTAGATAAACCCTGTGCCTATTTCCTTCTGTGAACACATTAAAATTACAACTAAATTATAGAACAACCATCCTGGAGAATCATCTGAAGTCCAGATGAACAGAAGGTTTGTAACTAAGGATATAAAAAAACAGGCAATGCAGAGACTGGTAGGAGCAGTGGAGATGTGAAGCAGACTAACCCCAAAATTCCATGTGGTGGTTGCGAACCAGGAGGGATATCTCAGCCCTGAAAATTCCCCCCAGAACACCAAGGTCCCCCAGCCCCACACCACATTCTCCAGCCAGGAGTGCTGATACTGGGAAGATGAGCCCCCACAACATCTGGCTGTGAAAAACTGTGGAGATTCCAACCATCTGGATGGGAAAAAAGACAGTGGGAAACCCAAACATACCCTTAAGGGGCCTGCACATAGTCTCACTCATTCACAGGCAAGTATCCTGTGATGGTGATTTGGGAGGAGTTGGAGGCATACAGGGGCCAAACTGAGGTGTGTGGTGAGGGCTGGAGGACAGTTACCATTTCCCTGTGAGGGGGCTCTCTCTTGTGCAGCCGGCAGGCAGGCACCGTCTTTCATGTATTGAGCCTTCCTCCACAAGACCAAATCTGAATCTAGTTGGTTTGGTGAGCTCCACTGCTCTACCCTGCTGATTCCACTGGGAACCCGCCCCACCCAACTCCCCAACACCAGAGGCACTTTCTCTGTCAGCAGCCAGCTCCACCTGCATTACATTATTTCTTAGAAAACTATCTGAGTTCATGGACCCCAGGCAGGCAGTGACTAACTTCAGTATACTCTGAAACTTTTGCTGAGTAGCTCTAAGCTCAGCACTGTCACCAAACCAGAATCTACATTAACCTCATGATCACAACTTTTCCCAATCTAGTGACTCCTTGAGATCCTGTCTCACCCAACTTGCATACCACACTAAGCTTTACCAGTGGCTGAACCTTAAGGGAGCCAGCAGGTAACAGCAGGCCTCAGCTTTTTGCAGAGCTACCGCAGGTCTGGTACTGGCAGCAGACATCTTTGGTTCACAGTGGGGCCTCTCCCATGCACTTCCAGGTTTAGCATAGGCAATGAATGACCACGGATCACTTTATAACTCCTACCAGGTAGTCCTTGAATGGTCACAGGCAGTGACCTGGGCCTGGTCCAGAGCCCCTCCAAAGAGGCCGTAGAATGAATATACTTGGAAATTGGCTACAGACCACAGCCTAATTAGCCCCATAAGTGGCATACACAAACAGCAGCCTCAACAGGCACTGAAGCCCACTAAGGTGATTCCCACTCAGTAGGGTAAGTTCCCTGCACAGCAGCCCATAAGCTCTGGATGTTGTTAAATGCCATGGTCAATCAGCCTTGGGGTTAATCCACCCACTGACATACTAATAGCAACGAAGTCCCCACACACAACCCACACAAGGGACACTCCTGGAGCACCAAGAGCAGGTAACCAGAAAAACTGCACCAGGGCCCACTCATCCAAGACTGGGAAACATAGCAGATCTACCTAACCCATAGAAACAAACACAAAGAAGCAGCCAAAATCATGAAATAAAGAAATGTATCCCAAATGAAAAACAGAAGACAATTTCAGAAAAAGAACTAAACAAAATGGAGGCAAGCAACCCACCAGATGCAAAGTTCAAAACAATGGGTATAAGGATGCTCAAGGATCTCAGTAATAATTTCAACAAAGAGACAGCAAACATTAAAAAAATGACATAAAAAAACATAAAAAAAATTACCAGTGAAGAATACAATGACTGAAATGAAGAATGCACTAGAAGGAATCACCAGTAAACTAGATAAAGCAAAGAATGAAATCAGCAAGTTTAGGAGATCTCTGGGAGAACATCAAACATAATGACATTTGCATCATAGGGGTACCAGAAGGAGAAGAGAGAAACCAAAGGATCAAGAACCTATTTGAAGAAATAATGACTGAAAACTTTCCTAACGTGGCAAAGGAAATATACATACAAGTCCAGGAAGCGCAGAGTCCCAAACAAGATGAACTCAAACAGGCTCACACCAAGATGCAATATAATTAGAATGGCAAAGGTTATTGACAATGAGAGAATTCTAAAAAGCAGCAAGAGAAAGGCAACTAGTAAATTATAAGGGAGTTCTCATAAGATTGTCAGCTGATTACTCAACAGAAATTTTGCAGGCCAGAATGGATTGGCACAAAATATTCAATGTGATACAAAGCAAAGAGCTACAACCAAGGGTACTCTACCAGCAAGGCTATCGTTTAGAATCAAAGGACAGATAAAGAGCTTACCCAACAAGAAAAAGATAAAGAATTGCATTGCCACCTAACCAGTATTACAAGGAATGTAAAAGAGACTTCTTTAAGATGGGGGGGGGGGATCAAAATTATGAATAATCAAATGGCAATAGCTACATATCTATCAACCATTACTTTCAATGTAAATGGATTAAATGTTCCAATCAAAAGACAATGGCTATTGTCTTTCAATATACTACCTATAAGAGACTCACTTCAGATTGAAAAACATACACATATGGAAAGTAAAAGGTTGGAAAAAAAATCATGAGAATGAAAATGATAAAAATAAAACAAAATCTGAAGTAGCAATACTTATACCAAACAAAATAGATTTTAAAACCAAGGCTATAACAAGATACAAAGAAGAACCCAGTAATCCCACTTCTGGGCATTTATCCGAAGAAATCCAAAATGCTACTTCAAGGGGACCTATGCATCCACATGTTCATTGTATCATTGTTCACAATGGCCAAGATTGGAGGCAGCCTGGCATCAATATAAGCATGGATAAAGAGGAGGTGGTACATATATACAAGGAATAATTTTCAGCCATGAAAGGGAAAGGGTTCTTGCCATCTGTGGCAGCATGAATGGACCTGGAGGATGTTGTGCTGAGTGGAGTGTCTGATAAAGAAAGGCAGATGCAATGTGATTTTGTGTATATTTGGAATCTAAGTAACAATATAAACAAACAAAACTCATAGATACAGAAAACGTTTTGATGGTTGCCAGATGGGACAGGTTTGGCGGTGTGGGTGAAAAAAGGGGAAGGGATTATGAAGTACAAATTTGTTGTTACACAGTAGTCATGGGGAGGGAGGGTATAGCATAAGGAATATAGTCAATAATACTGGAGTCAAAACATCATTTTCTTTCCCACCAGTGTTAGTCAATGAGACACCTGCTCACTAACTTCTTTTCCAATTCTGTTGATCCTCAAACATTTTTGGGAAAAAACAATTTTACTTTTATAATTGGACTGTCTAAAAATGAAACTAACCCAGCATTATCCCACAAACGGGATATCTATCACTATTCCACAAAATTTTATAACTTCTCGTGTTTACTAAAAACTGCCAACTGATAGTAAATGAAGTCCATACATAAATATCAGGGAATATTTAATAGGCCAGCTTTCACAATTAACTTGTTGGTCACTACAGGGTTATTTTAAATACATGTCTCTAACATTCTTCAAGATAGTCTGTGAATTGACACATATACAGCAGTATAATAGAAAATCCCTATTTTCCTAAGCTATCTTTGCTATTAAGAAAAGAGCTTTGCTTTTCCCAGTCATTTTACACAGGAAAAAAAAAAAAAAAAAGAGACAAAACAAGAATTATCATCCCTAATATGCTCATATCTGTCACATCCTTGTATTTTTCTTCTTTCTTCATAGTTTAGATTACAAATATTTGTGATTTTATCATTTATTGCAGCATCCTAAACATATTGTATTCTTCTATATTTAGAACATATATCTGTGCAAGCCAGAAACCTTTATAAAATTATTTGCGTTCTCTGACCATGCAGGATTTTAAGCACTATTTATGTGAATTGAGTTGGTCATTAATTCAGAGACACTGGCCATTATGGTCATTCCACAACACCCTGAATCACTGCAACACTTCTCTCGGCCACTCATCTTTCTAAATAGTTTTTTAAATCAATTCCAGTCTGTGCAAAACTTGGCAACCCTAGTTTTTCCCTTAATCTCAACAAAAGAAATTGCCTCTTATTACACAACATAATGGAAAACACTGGATTGACAGATTACTCAATTTTATCTGCCAGATGCCTGACACCCCATGTCCATCATGTCCTTTTTTCACTATTTTTATATTGGAGAGCTATTCTACTTTCTATGTATCCATCTCATTCGCTCCCAATCTTATACTGCATTATTTTTGTTTTGATCTGTACTTTCAACCATTCTCTATACTTGTTTTTTCCTATCCAGCTTCATTCAGTAGATATATGTACAAACAAAAACCCTTCTCAACTGCCACTATAGTTTCCTAACATCTTTATATATTGTTCTTCTTTTCTTTCTTTTTCCTTTCACAACATATCAAAAGAGTGGCTTATCTTGCTATCTCCATTTGTACATCTTCCACTAACGCCATACTAAACTTATTTATAGCTGCTGAGCATACCACATATTTGAAACGACCTTCATTTCTTTTACTAATGTTTTGCCATGTCATACAACTCTAGGTTCCATTTTTTAATCCTGAATTTTTGGGGGGTAACTTTTAACACTGCTGAGCATACTTGCCCTCCCGGCTTTCTAAAAACACCATCTCTTGGATTTCCTTCTTATTTCCTGGCTGCTCCTCCTCACTCTCCACTCAGTTTCACCTCTTCCACCAAATACTTAAGTGGGTGAAATTACCCGGGCTACATCTCAGGTACTTTTATGTTCATATCCACTGGTTGATTTCATCCATCTTAATGCTTTTAATTCGGCATGATTCTCAAATATGTATTATATTCATGGTTATTTCTCCCAAATTTTAGAAAAATGCAAATGTCTCCAAGATACTTTTACTTTTATATCTCTACGCATATCAAATCCACAACACTAAACTGAGCTCAGCTTAACCTTTTTCTTTTTAGTTTCAGGTGTACAAAACAATGTAATAGACCTTTATCATTTATATCCCTCACACAGTGATAAATCTCCTCCCCCCCTCAAGTACTCCTCTGATATTGCATACAGCCATTACATTTCCTCTGTCTCTATTCCTAATGCTGTACTCCACTTCTTGTGTGTGTGTGTGTGTGTGTATATATATATATATATATATATATAAATTTTATATGTATATGTATAAATTTTATATATATATAAAATTTTAGTTGATCTTTCTTATATCCAAAAAATATTCTCCTGTTCCACCTTTCCCAAATTTTAACTAACACTGTTTCAAGTTAAAAATCTAAAATTAACAATTTACTGCTCCGTATCTTTAGTCTCATATGCAAACAATCATTATTACATCCTTCAGAAAAACTTTTTAAGTATCTGCTCTGTACACTTTACATTTATACTAGCTACTCTCCCCCTTGATCGGGGACACCTATGCTTCAGCTTAGTCTTTAAACACTTAGTATATTCTGCATATAGTCATCCTTAAGAACTTAATATATTCTGAGGTTCTTCTGTCTTGAGTCATTTCACTTGATACACTCTTCCTCATTCTCTATGCATATCGAGAAGGTCATCAGACCTCAGACCAACCCACAGGACTTCAAGAAGCCCTCCCAGCTTAGATTAGATATCCATGTCATAAGGTCTAGAGTACCACTTTTTTTTTTTTTATATATAACATTCATTCAAGTTGATTTTTTGGCTGTTATATATCTCAAATAATGTTGCACAACCATAGAACAGGTTTATGTACTGTTTATTGTATTGTTCATGCAAATTAACCCAAATGAAGGATTTAATATGTATGTGTTGTTTAATTATTTTGCAATGAATACTTTCAAGATGTTGGTCCCTACAAATGATGCTGCGGTAAGCATCTTATATGTCTATCCTTCCACATATTTTGAAGAGGTACTTATTTATATTAAATTCAGAAATTAACTTAAGTCAGACAGAAAAAGTTGAGAACCATATAACTTCACTCATATGTGGCACATAAAACTGAAAGCAACAAACTCACAAGACTAACAAACAAACAAAAACTCAGAGACACAGACACCAGTTTAGTGGTTAACAGAAGGTAAGGGGTGAGGGAGTGTGGTAGAAGAAGGTGAAGGGGGTCAAATATATGGTAATGGAAGGAGAACTGACTCTGGGTGGTGAGCACACAATGCAATATATAAACGATATATTACAGAATTGTACACTTCAAACCTACATAATTTTAATAACCACTATCACCCCAATAAATTAAATAAACAAATAAATTAAATTATATGTAGATTTTTCACATATCATGCATATTGCAAAATGAATATTTGTACCAATCTATACACTTCCATTAAAGACTATATGAGAGTAGTTGGTTTTCCAAACCATGGCTGACTTTGGGCATTATTATGCAAATCTGATAGAAGGAAATGGGCTTTTATCATTATTTTAGTTGGAATGTCTATTTATTACTCAGTGGTTATAGAATATTTTTCTAATTAGACACATATTTTTTTGTAAATTGATTTTATTCTAGACATTTTCCCATTTTATTTTTGAAATTATTTAATTCACGAGATTCATTATTACTTCAAGTATAACTATAAATATTTGAAAGCAGTACTACTGCAGAAATTGCCATGTGTCTCAATTAATTTGAAGAATTATTTCACAAATAATGCACAGTGTACAAAAAAAGGTGAAATACATTTTAGCTATAATTATTTGTAAATAGTGCCTGGAAACACATTAAGTAATATACGTTACTTTGCTCTATTACAAAGTAATAAATATTGTAAATTCCATTTGCAAATACTAATTGTATTATCAAATAAATGAATGAAGTTTTAATTGCATAATTATGTGAATGGAAGCCTATGACATGCTCCAAATCAACATAAAAATGACCATTTTATTCATGATAAGAAAATTACAAAGTATTTGATAATTACAAACTGTTTCTAGCTTCAGAAGGAAAACAAAATTAAAACCAAAATGAAGACAAAAGAAGAGCATGATTTCCTGTCTCATCCAAGAATATCCTAGAACAGAAATTATATGAAGATTGATTTACCCTTTATCTTTTACGCATACAACCTTTCAAGTCTGGAGGACTATTACTTTTATGATTAGGAGTATGATTAGCTCTTCACACAACACTGAGTAGATTAGGAAGTCAAATTGTTATTTCTGACAACCATGACTTGGATATAACCATCCAGTTAATTTTTTTCCCCATTTAATCTTGTTATGCTTCTTACTTGATGTTAGAAACAAATACAAATTTATAATTTTCTTTGTAGGATAGCCAGCATGTTATGGTTTCTTGCCACAATAGAATAATTTATCTTCACACTGAGATGAAAATCTGTAAAGTCATAACTAATGATCATGTTTTCAAACATTATTTCAAAATATAATTTGTCTCTCTTATATTAGTTGCTATAAGAGCTGTCCAGAAAATACACTTATTAAATGTTACATTAATATAGTTTAAAAGGCAATTTTATTTTGTAAATACATTTTAGTTTACTACAAATGATTAACTTTACACATTTGGGTCTCTGTTGAAAGTGCCATTATTTTTTATATTTTCTTTGTCAAGTTATAAAAACATGAATATTTGTTGTTATTTAAATAAATTTGCAAATGAGATATGCTTTAGAAGTAATTGGCAATAGAAACTTACATTTAAGGGATTAAACAAGTAGTTCCAAACAGTATTTATGGACTACACCATATGCAGTAACTAATATGCACTGAAATTTTTTATATATTAATAAAAACTTATTTATGGCCAGTGGAAAAAAAATATGGCAATAAATTCAATATGTTTGGGTTAAAAACATAATGGATTTTGACCTACCACTTCAATGTATTACACTTGTATATACTCTCATTTAGTCCTTTCCGTGTGTGTACGTGTGTATGTATGTATATACT
Source organism: Rhinolophus sinicus (assembly GCF_057876585.1). Lineage (NCBI taxonomy): Eukaryota > Metazoa > Chordata > Mammalia > Chiroptera > Rhinolophidae > Rhinolophus > Rhinolophus sinicus. Next base: position 161,252,169 of record NC_142516.1, read on the forward strand.
TTCTGATAAATACATTTTATTTTACTTGTTATTCTCAAAAGCAATTAACACAAGATATAATATACAGTATGCACCAAATGTATTTTCCTATGATCAATATTATGCAAATGTTTTAAATCCTATCACAAATTGAGTGTACATCCATAGAGATTACAACAGATAATAGATGTTTGTTTGCTATCAAGTAATGTCTTGTATCCAGATGATGAAATAATCTGCACACACAAAAAACAACAACAACAAAAAAACCTTATAATAGAAGAATATTTAATAACATTAGTAAATGCTCATGATAAAAGTTTGGGGAAATTTTTATAAAGCAGACATAAATATAGGCATAATTATAAAATATAAATATATGACATAATGTAAGCATAATCCTCGATTTAAATGTGCCAATTGGACTAGTAAATTTTAAAAGAGAAAAATAAAAGTGGAAAATATCTGAATAAAAGTGGAAAATAACTGAAAAATAAAAGTGTAAAATATCTGAATATCCGCATAAATATATTGTATTATTTATTTTTATAAGTTTAAACACAATTTAAAACACTACCATAATTGACAGATATTATAGATCAACAAAAGTTTAATTATTATTGTGTGATGGAGCATTTTGCTGTGGATTCTTATTCATAGCTAAAATGTTGGGGTATCTGTCATGTACGAATCTTGGAGAAAATACAAACATCTAACTATTTTCCATCCATCCATTTGTCCACTGATTTTTCATATCTACTTATCCAACCAAATACAATAAAGACTTTATAGAAAAGAGAGCCTCATTCACAAATATATATAAAGTAACATATCATACTTTTGTCTTTTTGCATATATTATTCCTATCTGTAAACAAATATATTTGTCTGTCTATAAGTCTGCTTGCTTGTCTGACTGTCTCTAATATGTCTCTCACAGGTTCCTTCAAAACCAGATAGCAACCTTCACTACTTGTGATAGTTTAATTACTCGAAGGGAAACTTCTGGAGCCAAATGAAGCCATATTTTGAACAGCTCTTTATGTGTCCCTAGAGTGGACAAGGAGTCAGATCCAAAATGATGTTTTAGAACAAAGATTATTTGAGTACTGAAAAAAAGGACAATGGAGAGATGAACGATTACTAAATGTTAAGTGCAAAGTTGATAATCCACTGAGTTGTATGGTTTTCCTGGGGAGATTTTACAATTAAGCTTCAGAGCCCTAAATTGGCTATGCATTTGGCATAAAACAAAAATAAAACAAGAAACTAATAGTGATTTCATACAGTTTGCAGCTTTGTGTTGGAATCATATTATAATAATGTATAATGTCCTTAAATGATTTTTATATCAGTTTTTAAAATCTTAAATTTAATGATCTGTATTTAGTTAAAAGCAGCTCACCTAGTTTTTGAGAAGAGTTTTCCATTCTCACCTGGACTCCTGATACAGCCTCACAATGTATCTTCCTGTTTCCTGTTTCTTTTCACAAAAAGCTCCCTTTGCATTTAAAATGTATATCTACCCTCGCCACATCTCTATAAAAAACTTTCTTCACGATTTCTATGAGAAAATGTTCAAAATTGTGAGCATAAGAATTTTAAAGGGATAAGAAAAATAATTATGCTGAAATTACTAAAAATACATGAATAATTTTGACTCTTTCTCTGAGTAAAACACCTTACAAAGCCACTAAGCAGTAACAAATTTAGTCCTTTAAACTACATTGAGTACTAACTACTAAGATCTATTTCCAACTTAGCTATGAAGAAACTGAAATAAATACCCAGCGACAGTAAGTGAGAAGTCAAGATGAAAGCCTTGGCTTCTCTAATGTCAGAGCCCATGATTAAAAGCTATACTACTTGTGTTATGTAAGATTCTATACGCTTCTCAGATCTGGACTCATCCTCTTCACCTTGTTTCGTTGCCTAACAGACCTGAACAAATGCAGCGCTCTTAGTTTTAAACCAGGCATACCTTTACCAAAGCTAGTCATTCTGAAATGTCCTTTAACTTTTTGCTTGCTTGATAAACTCCCTATTTCTTTCCTGCATGCTGCAACTGCATACTGAAAGCATAAAGCCAGATTTAAAATGCTGTTATTGTATTCTACTAGTATTGTGTGTGCATGCCTTTCTTCCCAATTAAGTTATCGTAAGGAAAAAAATTTCATCTTTTTTTTATAGCTGTATGTCTAATGTCTGGCAGAGTTTGTGGCATAAAGTAGGCATTCAATAAATTTTGTTGAATTAATTCATTTAGATTTGATTTTAAAGATATTTATTAGCTAATTACTATGCAAATCAGTAAGAAATCCAAATATAAAAAAAAACAAGGTTATTGCCTACAAAGAATTAGTAATCATATAGTATGAATTATCATTATCAAGGCTAATGTTTCTACACTGATAGTTCACAAAGATCAAAAACCCATTTTAGTTGTCATTTATCGATAGATGAAATACATATTTCAGAATTTTCATGCTAAATCAGAATTATTTGAGAATCATCCAAGGACCATTGATCAAGAGATATATCCCCAGCTAAAGAATTAGACCCAGAGGGAGTAACTGGAATAATAAAAACGCTTATCTATTCTGTATCCTTCCTTATTTTCTGCAGGAGCAACCCATTAGCCAAACCTAATCAGATGCAGGAAGGTTGAGGGGGACAGTAGAATTAGTTCACAGGGGTCTGATTAGAGGTCATGGTGGAGAGGTGGAAAGTGGTTCCAGAGTGACATTCAGAGAAAAGTCCAGCACTGCCATGTAACTAATACTTGTAACAGTCAATGTATTGCATCAATGTATTATGTTTACTATTATGTATTATGTTCACTATTATAAAGTATCTGCCTTCTCTTACTAGTAGGTAAGCAACATGATGTCTTAGTTCACTGATATATTTCAAGTACTAAATTTAGCTGCACCTAGCTCATAATAGGCACTCAATAGCTGCTGCATGGAGGCTAAATAAACTGATGTATAATGCCTTGAACAATACAAATTATAGTAATAATTATGATGACATAATAATGACAATGATAGTATCTCTATACCTCCTGTGTTTTGTGTTCCTGAGAAAGAATTTCACAGAGGCAATGCCCTCTGCTATAAAAAAAAGATAAACAAATATACTACATATTATATACATACATATAATACATTATATATATTAATCATAAGGTAAGGGGAGCACTTACCTTGAGACATGTTCTATAACAACAAAGATAATACGTGACAAATAGTACAAGATTCTTTTCATATGGTATCTATTAAATCTCCAAAACAATCCAAAGGGATGATGGTGCTATCATCATCATTTTCAGATTAAAACACTTAAGATGGATAATGCGTGACTTCTCTATGATCACATTTAAACAATACAAACTATGATAATTACCATGATAATTACTATGATAATAAATATAATCTATTTTTTAAATTTTCAACTGTATTTATATTTTTATTTCTCATAATATCCCAAAGGCTTTCACCATGTAGCAACTAAAGCCATTAGTTTGAGATGGCACATTTGTTAAATGTAAATGATAAATGTAAACATATTATCAGTATGTTAATTATCTCTCTTAATATTATTTTACAAATCTAACTTATTTTATGTCACCAGGCACAAATGAAATGAGTTGACAGTGCTATACATGGCACAGACAGAGAATCCTGTTCAAGGCAAATAATTTCTGGTCTTAAGCATGTATTCTACATTCATACATTCTCTTTCCTGAAATGCTCACCTCATTTTAGGCATAGCACCTAAAATAATGACAGACATTAAGATTTAACCGAGGGGGTCTTGAAAGCTTTTCAGTCTTCAAAGAAAACTATTTCCAGGGAAGTATTCATACGACTCTATATAATCATTATCTGTGTCTACTACAGTGTTAATTTCTTAAGGGCTGAAAGTAAGAGGATTTAGCAATGAATGTGACTCCTCAGAAAGGAGCCTGCCATTCAAGTGTAATTAAATAGTAGTCATTCAAGCAAAAATCCTTTCTTTCCAAACTTTGCTTAACCATGTGGGCAATTATAGGTGTAGGAGGTGGGGGGAATTTTAGAAATATAAAAACAGAAACCAGTGGTTTAATATTTTAGAAATTAAAATGTAGAAACGATCATTTTGTAGTCACATGCTAATCTAGGATATTGCAATCACCATTTAGGAAAACTCATTGATTTACCAAATTGAACCGTCGACATCCTAAATGGGACAGCTGAGACTCCCAAATTACATTGTAACGGAGCCTCTAGAGCATGAATGCAAGTTAAATATAAAAAGAATGTCTTTGTTCCCAAGCGATTTTTATTTGCAACAAGGAATTTTAATGACCCTGGTCACATGGCTGTCTTTGATGCTCAACTATCCTACAAATAACTCTTTTGGGAAATAACATATCTGAACACTGGAAACAACATCCCTTCCCCCGCCTTCATCAACAACTGCTTGTATGATTAGCGATTCTGAAACAGACTCCAGTTTAACATATTACTCAAGGTTTTGTCATTTACTTATCAAGCCCCACCCCCCACAAATACTATTTTTGTTTATTATTTGGTTATGTACTGATCAATATAAATGTGTTTTTTTAAATCCATATAAACTTAAAATTGAATTTTGACCAGAAAATAATATTGAGCTATCAGAAATAAAATATATTGCTATAAGTATATGCTTTGCAAATAGATATTCAATGAGATCATAAAGTACTTGGCCAAGTTAATAGAAAATATTCTCCTTTGTGCTTTTTATCTATAAGCAAAGATACCTTAGACCTAACTTTATTCATTTAGTAGCTTACTTTTAAAACTGGAAATTTGATGTATAAATGTATTAGTTCTAGATGAATTAGTCCCTTACTCCTATAAGTGTGATTCATGGATCAGTAACAGTATCATGTTGGAGCTTGTTAGAAATACAGAATCTTAAATGCTACCCCGGATCTTCTGAATCAGAATCTCCAAAATTCTTAGGTAATTATGTGCTCACTGAAGTGTATGGGCACTGTTCTGGCAGCCAAGTGAGAATTGAAGATTACTGCTAACAGTTTTGTGATTGGTGAGGCTCAAATCAAGCATCTCAAAAAATAAAACGTATCAAAACTCCCCTCTCCATAAAGAATAAAAAACACAAACAAACAATGCAGAACAATCAAGCAAACAAAAGATAATCCTGTCATTTTGGACCTGTATTTTTCTCCTGGCTAGCTATGGCTAGAACTGAGCAGTACCAGCTTTCTTTAGATAAAGCATCATCTGCTGAATTAATTTATACCCCTGCCTTGTTTTGTTACCTGTGTTTGAGTGTGAGGCCCTTGCTTTATAAAAAAACAGAACCAAATCTGCAATTCTCTGTTACCCATATATTTTAACATTCTCTTTAAGCCCTGACTTAACGGATGCAGTGCTGATTCCAGCCCTGGTCAAATATATTTGGCACAGCCTTCTAAGTCCTTACAGACAGATCAGAGACAGGGGTTTCTGACCACTGCCATGCAGAACCAAAGCAAGCATCCTGTGAATGTTAGAAGCTCATTTAGGTATTTATATTGGATTAATGAACATGAAGTCAACGGCACTGAAAGATTGATTAACTTTCATGGTTATTAACACACAGATGTATCTTTCTCCTCAGCATGCCAGGGCAGGGATTATAGAAGAGGTCACCTGGAGTGGCATTGTAAGACCATGGATAAACTATATTCTAATTGATCCTTTGATGGCATAGTTGCACTATTCAACTGCTGAGAATGTGGATTCTGCAGGAGCTGCTTAGTCACAGATCGGAATATTTCTTCTGAATGCATCACAGTTAAAGATTCACCCAGCTCCCCTGTTGGGTTGAGGTCATAGATATGCTACTTTACCGAAATTTAAGTTCTGACTTCTAACTCTTCTTGAAACTCCAATTTGCACGATTGAACATTTTTTTCTCTATTTTTAAACTGCTATTTTATTGAAGTATGATTGAAATACAGAAAATCTGTATATACGTAATATATACAACTTGATGAGTTTTAAAATCAATATACATTAGGGAATCCATCACCACAATCTAAGCCATAAACACCTCCAAAAGTTTCCTCCTGTCCTCTTTATTAGTTGCTGTTGTTGTTGTTGTTTTTATCATTAGTAAAAATAATACTTAATATTGGATCTATTCTCTTAGTGAAATTTTAAGTATACAATGCAATATTATGAACTATCCACACTATACTGTACCCTTTGACTAATATCTCCCTATTTCTCCCTCCGGCAGCCACTGACAACCACCATTCTATTCTCTGCTTCTATGAGTGTAACTATTTTGTATGAAGAAAACATGGCATATACATACAATGGAACAGTATTCAACCTTTAAAAAGAAGGAAGTCCTGCCATATGGAATAACATGGATGAACCTAGAAGGCCATATGCTTTGTGAAATAAGCCAGATATAGAAGAACAAATGCTACTTGATACCACTTCTATGCGGAAACTACAGTATTTTTAATTTCTGATATCATAGGCAGCCAGTAAATTCATTGTATTTCTACTTAAAGAGGATCATATTTCTCCCACCCATTCCTGTGAGCATAACTCTGTTGAGTACATGTTTTTTTATTCAGCATATTTTCCTCTATTGGTAATGATTGAAAAATATAAAGCTTTACACTTTAAATGTAGCTTAAACAAAGGAACATTTTTTAAAAATGTAAATGCAAATAGTGAATTATATTCCCATATTTTGCCTAGTCATCAATCATAACTGTCATCACAATATAGGGTGCTTTATTAAAATTGTGTTCTTTGAATTTGCTTTTTCTTTTCATATTTATCATGTGCACAGTTTCAGGAAAATTTCATATAATCACTATAAATCCACTATAACAATGTATACAATTAATTTTTTCTTGTTCATTCTTCTGGGGTATCCAGTCATCCCTGCTTCCTCTTAAGAGTTACAAACTATGTAACTGATTGAGTATCCTTAGCTGAAGAGATATGGTTTCGGTTTAGGTATCTATAGTACTTCCAGGATCTTTCTTATGCTTGAAATGAAGGAAATGAACTGATATTGTCTCATTGTCATTAGAACACTCAACCAGGTACCAATCCCTTTCACAAGAAACCACTTTCTTCAGAACGATAACAGCCACAGGATGTATAATTCTTACATGCTCTCAGAACTATGTGACCTTTTACTGTTTCTAAATCCAAGTTTGCTAATATTCACAATTTTCAGAATAAGTTAAATTTGTTTCTTTTTTTTTTTTTTTTTCAGAACAGCATTTGCTCTAAGTAAAGAGAGTCTGGCTAGTCAACCTGTAGTATTCTGAAAGTATCATATTCTTCATATATTTTAAATAGTTTTAAATAATTGTACTTTTACCAATATATTGTTGGTATATATAAAATAAATGATAGTTGTAGAAGTACAAAGTTTAAAGAAGTACTTTTAAATAATTGTACTCATTTTAAGTTCACTAGATAAAATTGCATTTATTCATTTAGTAATATTGATCACTTAAATTCTGTTCTAGATGCTGCTGCTTCAAAATCAATAAAGGGATAGACAACCATTAGTATTAAGAAGAGAGACAAGTGAACAGTTGACTACAGTACAGCACAATATATGCTGTGATAGAAGCACAGAAAATTTGCACACTATTAAAGGACAGTTCTGGTTGGGTCTCTTGTTTCTTTATATCATGCAATCAAGGCATTAACCACTCTTTTTTTCTGGACTGTCTTTCTATCTTTGCAGGAATGTATGCATCCTGGATACCCAAGGAATGTACAGATAATGTTTCCACTGGAGCAAAGGGAAGAATTATGCACTCTTCAGTATAATGAAAACAAAGGCTTTCTCTGATGCAAATGTTAGGCAGGTTTGCTGGAGCCCATCATAAAAGATTTGAAACTCCGTTTGGGGTTCTTCAGTTGTAATGCAAACCACCTAGCACAGCACTGACCTTGGTCAGTCTGGGCCTGTCATCCCCAACCCATGGCCCAGGGACTTGAGATCCAGGGAAATTGGTACAATCATAGAGCTTTTGCTATTTATTACACAATGAATAATAAAGTCCTATATTTCTGACCCACGAATCTTATGTCTTCTCTCTTCATTCATGGAGCTGACTGGCTAGTATGTAACATAAAAATCACAAACTCTATACAATTTGCAATACACACAAGATTGCCTTGGTCTTTATTTACACACAATGTGTGAATATCACTCTAGCTTTCAGCTGTTCTACATAGATCATCTGGGACGCCCTTTAGGGAGTCGAGTTGTACTGATTTCCGTGGATTACAGAGGAATAATGAGCTGTTACTGAGAAGAGCCCAATATATTGTTGGTATATATAAAATAAATGATAGTTGTAGAAGGACAAAGTTTCTGTTATGCAAGATGAATAAGTTCTGCAGATCTGCCATGCAACATAGGGCCTGTAATGAACAACACTGTACTGTGCACTTAAAAAACTCTTAAGAGGGTACAACTCATATTAAGTGTTCTAAGCACAATAAAAAATGCTTTGGTTTATTGTCTAAATAAAAATATACTTCAAGAGTGGGTAATATTACAGTAAAGTATGTTCAGAGTATGATAGTCACCCTGTTAATGAGAAAAAATAAGGTCACTGAATCAATTAGCCAGAGATTTTTATCTTCAGAGAAATATTTTGTATGTGTTATTTCTTTTTAAAAGGATAAAATAAATAGTCTGGATAAGCTGTATGAAATTAATTATCATTAAAGGAAGCACTGTCTTTGGCTGAAAGTTAAGAGCAGCATTAGACTAAAAAAAGAGAAAAATCCCCACTTTAATTTGAATGGAATGTTTATATAAATGTTTTTAATGTGTTTAATTAACAGAAAGCTAATGAAAATCTCATTAGCAATTCTTGCTTCGAGAAACAATACATTTTATAAATGCATCTCATTATACACCCTATTTTCGTACGTATTGAATATAATGTACATATTAGTATGATGTTTTCTATTACTTGATTTTTGGAAAGCACTAGAATATTTAATAGTATGATTTTTTCCCACTTAATATACAACTTAATATGACGTCATAAGGCTGAATAAGTAGGGATGTATACCAAAATAGGTTTTTCTATAATATGTGAATCAAAGTACACAGGGGCACATCAGTTATCGGGGAATATGATAGGTAATATGACAAAATAAACACAGGATAGTAGTTAGCACTGAAACACTGGTATATAATATATATACATATATATATATATATATATATATATATATATATATACACATATATATGTGTATATATATATTATAAATTCTGAAAAGGGGTGAGATTTTAAAGTAGGCATATATATATGATATAGATAGATGATAGATAGATAGATAGATAGATAGATAGATCATATATATATCATAAATTCTGAAAGAGGGTGAGATTTTAAAGTAGGTGAATTTGAAGAGGAGACAACAGAGTTTCAAACACTAGTGCTGGGCATCCTGATGCTAAAGCAATAGAAAATACACCTATAATTAGAAGTCCTAGCAGGGAATACAGGCACAGTGTACAGCACGACTGCATAACACAAGGAATTAGTTGCTGATAATGAGACATGAGACTGGAACTCATACACAGGTAATAAAATCAAGTACTCACTTTCCATATATGAGCTACCATATTGGAACTGATCGAGCAGTAAGATTCAGCTAAAACTGAGCTGCCAACTTGATTCATGACAACTAATACAATTTTATTTGGGAATACACTATGTTGATGTTGACTTTAGGTTTGCAATTAAATGGCAGGGAAAATAAAGTATAGGGATTATAAATTACTGAGGTAAATAATTTAATCATACCATAATATTTTATGAAAACAAAATAAATCTCCAAAATCTACTTATGAAACTAAGAAATGAATGCTACATATCATTCCCTTTAACTTATATTTTATTTTATCATTTTAAACATATATATTTGTTATTAAGATGATCCATTGTTCATATTCACCTGCTCCTCTGCCCATGTCTTTATTTCCAAACCCATAAACAAAATATATTTTGAATGTATAAACTCCACAAAAACCCACAAGAAAAAAAAAAAAGAATACTATCAGCACACTGGAAAACTTCAAGGAAAATATTTAGGTCCAATCAAGTTTGTATAAAAAAATAAATAAATATAATTATGTAGATAGTGCCTGTTAAAAAAATACTCAGAGAAAGGATGCTATTGATCAGGTAGTTAAAATAGCAGAGAAATTCTAACTCAAAGCCAACAGATTAAAAGCATAAGTGGGCCAGAGACAGACCAAGATGGTGAATTAGATAAATGCTATGCCGGCTGCCTGCAAGGATCACATCAAAATCACAACTAAATTATAGAAAAATCAAGCTCAAGTATCATCTGAAGATTAGCTGAACAGTACACCTATAAATAAGGATATAAAGAAGAGGCCACATAGAGACTGGTAGGAGAGTCAGAGATGTGAAACAGGCTGACCCCAAATCTACATGCAGTGGTTGAACACCAGGAGGGACACCTTGGTGGCAGAGGTACCCCACTGAAAAGGAAGGGGTCCCAGCCACACACCAGACTCCCCCATCCAGGGATACAGGACCAGAAAGAGGAGTTCCCACAACATCTGTAAGTGAAAATCAGCTAGGACTCTGTACATCCATCCCCATGAGACAGACGGAAGCTGGAAACCCAGGTATCCTCTTAAAGGGCCCACATACAGACTCACTTGCTTGTACTCACCTTGGCTCCAGTGTTGGGGTGGCAACTCGAGAAGCACCAGAAACATAGGGGAAAAGATTGAGTTGTGTGGCTGTGAAATGAGGGCTGGAGGGACACCATTTTCCCTGTGTGGAGCTTGCCTCACATGTAGCCTATAGGAGGGTGCCACCTTTTCTATGTTAAACCCTCTCCCAAAGGGCCAAATTTGAACTGCATTAGTCTGCACACCTGTGCTCCACCTTGGTGAACCCTGGGTCCCCGCCTCGCCCAGCTAGGGCTGTACTGCCAGGACCATGCTTGGTTACCGAGCAGCCGGCCCCACCCCACAAACTATGGAAGACTTTTACAGCAGCAGACAGCCCAGGTGTTCTGGGGACTTTTCGGTGGTGTGCAGCCAGTCACCGCTTGCATTGCAGCCTCTCTTGCGTGGCACTCAGGCTTCTGCTGGCCACAGTGTTCTCAGGGTGTTTTGCAAGATGGTCCTGGGTCTGGCACTGGTGCAAGAACTGAATCTACATTAACTTGGTAAACTCCATCAGCCTCACCTCATAACTACCTATGTCCTTGCCCACCCAGCTAGTGCTGCATCACTGAACACACTCTCAATACCAGTCAACCAGCCAGGCTCACACACCTAAGAAGGCTCTTTCTATGACTGAGCCTTAAGGGCAGTCAGCATTTGTCAACGAGGCTAGGGGAGCCCTGTGACATTTGTTAAGCTGCCCCTGTGCCAATACTGGTGGCAGCCAGACTTGCTTCACAGCAAGCCACCCCCCCAACACACACACACACACACACACACACACACACACACTTACACACACTCACACCGCCATGTCCAGCAAAGGCAGCAGCCAACCACATATAGCTTTATGGCTCCTACCAGGGAACCCCTAACCTGTCACAGGCAAGGCTGAAAATGGCCTGCGTGTAAGACCCTCCTGTGAGACACCAAAAACAAGACCTGTAAAGGCTGGCTTCAGACCACATCAGAGCACTACCTAGTTAGCCCCATAAGTGGCACACGCAAAGGGTGGTCGGTCTCCACAGGCACAAGAGCCATTGAAGTGAATCCCCACCTGAGGGTTCAGCCCCCACAGAGCAGTCCATAGATTGTGGGCATAGCCAATCCTCACAGCCAGTCAGCCTCAGAGCCAATTGTACCCAGTGATGCACCAAAAGTAAGTAAGGCTCAACTAGACAAGAGAATACATACAACACACACAAGGGTCAATCTGGAATATACACACAGGTAATCAGGGAGACTGCGCCACTGGACCACACAGGATGCATACCGCCTGTGGCCACCCTGTAAACACAGAGACATAGTAAATCGACCTAATACATAGAAGCTAATACAGAGAGGCAGCCAGACTGAGGAAACAAAGAAAAATGTCCCAAATAAAAGAATAGGAGAAAACTCGAAAAGATGAATTAAATGATATAGAGCCAACAAACTTATGAGAGAGAGAGAGAAAGAGAGAGAGAGAGAGAGAGAGAGAGAGAGAGAGAGAGAGAGAGAGAGAGAGAGATTGAAACACTGGTTAGAAGAATGCTTAAAGAACTTAGTAACTCTTCAACAAAGAGATAGTCAGCATAAAGAAGGATATAGAAAACATTAAAAAGAACCAGTCAGAAAAAGAATACAATAATTAAAATGAAGAATTCACTAGAAGGAATCAACAGCAGATTAGATGAAACAGAGGATCAAATCAGTGATTTAGAAGACAAGGTAGCAGAAAACAGCCAATCAGAACAACAAAAAGAAAAAAAGACTCAAAAAAGAAAAAAATGAAGGTAGTTTAAGGGGCCTGTGGAACAACATCAAGCATTACAACATTCTCATCATAGGAATACCAGAAGGAAAAGAGAGGGAGCAAGGGATTGAGGAACTGTCTGAAGAAATAATGACTGAAAACTTCCCCAACATGGTGAAAGAAATAGAGATACAAGCCCAGGAAATACAGAGAGTCCCAAAGAAGGTGAACCCAAACAGGCCCACAGCAAGAGACATTATAATTAAAATGGCAAAGGTTAAAGACAAAGAGAGAAATCTAAAAGTAGCAAAAGACAATTAGTTACTTATAAGGCAGATCCCGTAAGACTGTCAGCTGAATTCTCAACAGAAATTTTGCAGGCCAGAAGGGAGTGGTAGGAATTATTCAAAGTGATGTAAAACAAGGGCCTACAACCAAGACTGCTCTACCCAGTAAGACTATCACTTAAAAAAGGAGAGCTAAAGAGCTTCCCAGACAAAAAACAAAAACAAACAAACAACAACAACAAACAGAAAAACTAAAGGAATACATTACAACCAAACCAGCAATACAAGAAATGTCAGTAATACAAGAAATGTTGAAAGTACTTCTTTAAAAAGGAGGGGGAAAACAAACAAACAGAAGATCAACAATAAGTAATAAAATGCTAATAACTACGTACTTGTCAATAATGAATTTAAATTGAAATGGATTAAATGTTCCAATCAAAAGACACAGGGTAGGTGAATAGAGAAGAAATCAAGACCCATGCATATGCTGTCTACAAGAGAGACACCTCATATTGAAAGACACACATAGACTGAAAGTAAAGGGATAGAAACATGCAAATGAAAATGAGAAAAAACTGTGGTAGCAATACTTATATCCGACAAAATAGACCTTAAAATAAAGACTTAAATAAAAAACAAAGGACATTACATAATGATAAAGGGATCAATGCAACAAGAGAAGATAACCCTAATAAGTATCTATGCATCCAATATAGGAGCACCAAAATATATAAAACAAATATTGACCAACATAAAGGTAGAGATTGACAGTAACACAATCATAGTAGTGGACTTGAACACCCAAGTGACACCAAAGGACAGATCGTTCAGACAGAAAATCAACAAGGAAACAAATACCTTAAATGACACACTTGATCAGAAGAATTTAATTGCTATTTGTAGAGCATTTCACCCCAAAGCACAAAACACACATTCTTCTCAAGGGCACTTGGAACATTTTCCAAGAAATACCACATGTTAAGCCACAAAACAAATCTCAAGTCTTAAGAAGATAGCAATTATATCAAGAGTCTTTGTCTTCCTGACCACAATGGTATGACATTAGAAATCACTTACAAGAAGAAAACTGAAAAGCACACAAACACTGGGAGGCTAAATGACATGCTACTAAATAATGAATGGGTAAGCAATGAGACCAAGAAAGATACCTTGAGACAAAAAAAAACTGAAAACATGACTTAAAATCTATGGGACACAGTAAAAAAGTTCTAAGTGGGAAATCCGTAGCAATGCAGGCCTACCTAAAGAAAACAACAAAAATCTCAAATAAACAATGTATTTAAATAAATGTAGGTATAAATAAACCTTATACCTGAGGCAACTGGAAAAAAACACACACAGCAAACAAAGCTCAAAATGAGTACAAAGAAGGACATAATAAAGATCACAGTGGAAAAAAAAAGAAAGAAAGAAAAGAAATAGAGGCTAAAAGCAATGCAAAAGATTGATAAAACCAAGAGCTGATTATTCAAAGAGATAAACAAAAGACAAACATTTAACCAGTCTCATCAAGAGACAAAGAGACAGGACCCAAATAAATACAATCAGAAACAGAAAAGGAGAAGTGACAACAGACACCAACAGAAATATAAAACATTTTAAGAAAATATTATGAGCAACGATATGCCAACAAATCAGACAATATGGAATGGATAAATTCCTAGAAGCATATAATCTCCCAAGGTTGTATCAAGAAGAAACAGAAAATCTGAAACAACCAGTTACTACTAACAGAATTGAATCGGTAATCAACAATCTCCCAACAAACAAAAGTCCTGGACCAGATGGTTTCACAGGTGAATTTTACCAAACATTTAAAAAAGAATTAATATCATACTCAATGGAGAAAGCTAAAAGCATTCTCCTTAAGATCAGGAACATGACAAGTATGTTTACTTTCACCACTTTTATTCAACATAGTACTGGAAGTCCTAGCAACAGCAATCAGACAATAAATATAAATAAATAAATAAATAAATAAATAAATAAATAAATGTCATGCAAATTGGAAAGCAGCAAGTAAAATTGTCATCATTGCAGATGACATGATAATGTATAGAAAACCCCAAAGATTCCACTAAAAGAATACTATAATTGATAAATGAATTTAGTAAAGTAGCATGATAGCAAATTAATATTCAGAAACCAGTTGCATTTAATAAACTATAATGAACAATCAGAAAGATAAAGAAAACAATCCCATTTACAATTGCATTAAAGAAAAGAAAATACCTAGCAATTAATTTAACTGAGACAGTAAAAGACTCAGAATATTATAAGACATCGAAGAAAGAAATTAAAGAAGATACAAATAATGGAAGCACATACCATGATAATGGATAGGAAGAATTAATATAGTTAAAATGTTTATACTACCCAAGGCAATATATACATTCAACACAATCCTTGTCAAAATACCAATGGCATTTTTTACAGAACTAGAACAAATAATTTTAAAATTTACATAAAATTACAAAAGACCTCAAATAGCCTCAGCAATCCAGAGAAACTATAAAGCTGGAGGTATCATGCTACCTGGTATCAAGTTATACTACAAGGCCATAGTCATCAAAATAGCATGGAATTGGCATAAAAAAAATGACACACAGATCAACGGAACAGAATAGAGAACCCACAAATAAATCTATGCCTATATGGTTATTTAATCTATGACAAAGGAAGCAAAAATATACATTGGGATAAAAACAGTATTCAATAAACGGTGCTGGGAAAATTAAATAGATATATGCAAAAAAATGAAATTGGACTACCCTCTTATGCCATATATAAAAATAAACTTAAAATGGATTAAAGAGTTAAATGTAAGAAATCCATAAAACTCTGAGAAGAAAATATGAGAAGTAAACTCTCAGACATTATCTTTAGTAATATTTTCACTGATATATCTCCTCAAACAAGGGAAACAAAAGAAAAAAATAAGCAAATGCGACTACATCAAACTAAAAAGGTTTTTCAAAGCTAAGGAAACCATCAACAAAATAAAAATAACCTACTGAATAAGAAAATATATTTTCCAATGAGATATCTGGTAAAGGATTAATATCTAAAATTTGTCAAAAATTCGTACAACTCAACACAAACATGAAAACAAATAATCCAATTAAAAATTGGGCAGAGGACCTGAACCGATATTTCCCTAAAGAAGACAAATAGATGGCAAATAGACATATGAAAATATGCTCAATATCAGTAATTATCAGAGAAATAAAAACCACAATGAGATATCATCTCATATCTGTCAGAATGACCATCAGTAAATCAACAAACAAGTATTGGGGAGGATGTGGAGAAAAAAGATCCCTTGGGCACTGTTGGTGGGTTTGCAAATTGGTGCAACTACTGAGAAAAGTGTGGAAGTTCCTCAAAAATGTAAAAATAGAACTCTTATCACCGAACAATTCTACCTCTGTGTACTCATCCAAAGAAATCCCAAACACTGATTTGAAAAGATATATGCACCTCTATGTTTACTGCAGCACTATTCACAATAGCAAAGATATGGAAACAACCGAAATGCCCATCAAGAGAAAATTGGATGTAGAAACTGTGGTACATATATACAATGGAGTGTTACTCTGCCATAAAAAAGAAGGACATCTTATCATTTGCAACAATATTGATGGACCTGGGGGGTATTATGCCAAGTTATATAAGTCAGACTTAGAAAAACAAATATGATTTATACGTGAAATCTAAAGAACAGAATAAACAAACAAAACAAAAAATAGACTCATAGATACATAGGACAAATTGATAATTGGTAGGTGAGAGGGGTTTAGGGGGCTGGGTGAGAAAGTTGAAGGGATTAGGAAGTACAAATTGGTAGTTACCAAATACTCACAGGGATATGAAACGCAGTAGGGTAAACATAGTCAATAATACTGTAAAAACTATGTAGAGTGTAGGATGGGTACTAGATTTAGTAGGGGGATCATTTCATAAATTACATAAATGCCTAACCACTACGCTGTACACCTGAAAGTAATATAAAGTAATATTGAATCTCAACTATAATATATATATATATATATATATATATATATACACACACACATTTATATATATATATATATATATATATATATATATATACACACACGTATATATATATACATATATATATACATATATATATATGTATATATATATAGTTATGGAAAGTAAAGTGCAGTATAGGGAATATAGTCAATGGTACTGCAATAGCTATGTTAACCTTGTTTCTTTCTATCTTACTATAATCACTTATTAGTTCCAGTTTTTAATTTTTTTTTTTCAGATTTTTTTACATAGCAAATCATCTGTGAACCAAGATGATTCTATGTTATCCTTTCCAATCTATATACTTTTCATTTTCTTTTTGTGCTTTGTTGCATTAGAAAGGACTGAATGCCATGTCAAGTAGCAGTCAGAGAGGGAATCCTTGCCTTGTATCTGATCTTTGTGAGGAAGCTTTGAGTTTTTCATTATTAAGTATATTTGATGTAGATTTATTTTTAGGGTTTGTTTGTTTGTTTTTATATTGAGAACATCCCCTCTATTCCTAGTTCACTGAGAATTTTTGTCATGAATAAGCATTGGATTTTGTCACGTGTTTTCTCAGTGTCTTCTGATAGAATCTTGAGATGCTGTTGTTTAGTCTGTTGATGTGATGGATTAGTTCATTGCTTTTTAAGTGATAAACCAGCTTTGCATACTTGGGATAAATACTACTTGGTTGTGCTGTATAATTCTTTTTTTACATATTGTTAAATTGATTTCTTAATATATTCTTGAGGATTTTTGCATCTATGTTTATTAGAGACACTGGTCTTTAGTTTTTTGTTTGTTTGTTTTGTTTGTTTTTGTAATATATTTGTCTAGTTTTGGTTTTAAGGTAATGTTGGCAACATAGAATCAGATAGTAAGTATTCTCCCTGCTTCTATACTCTAAAAGAGATAAATTGGCCCTTTGAATCATTAGGAGACTTGAATTCTTTGAATATATTCTTTCTTGGCTAATTTTCTGCTAGCAATGTAGTTTCATAAGCTATCTTATGATTCATGTTTATATGTTACATATTTTATCATTCTTTTACTTTCAACAGCTCGGTATCTTGGTATTGTAAGATCTTGTTTTTTTAAATCAATCAAAAATCATCAAAAATCATTGCTTTATAATTGACAATGTCATCTATTAAAATTTAATGTAATTATCGGTATCTTCCTTTTTAAGTATATTATGCTAATGTTTGTTCCTATTTGTTCCTATGTTCTTTAATAAATGTTTTCTCTTTATTAACTTTTCCTTTTTGGATTATCAAACACGTATTTTGTGTTTATCAAACACTATTTTATTCTTTTAGTACTAGAGTCATTGTTTTTTAAATTTTTATTGCTTTTCCTTATTTTCAGTTGTTGCTCTAAGGATTATAGTATAATACACATCTTTAAATTATCACAATATATATTGAATTAATGTCACATCATTTTACACATGTGACAATTTTGCAACAGTTAATTCTATTTACTTCTCATATTCTTTGTGCTGTTTTATCAGATATTTACTTCTATAATTATTATGCATTCTAAAACACATATTTACAATTTTCTTGAACAGTACATTGACTTTAAATAATATATTGAAAGAGAACTTACTCTGGGTGGTGAACACACAATGTGATATATAGATGATGCATTACAGAATTGTACATCTGAAACCTATGTAACTTCACTAATACTTGACACCCGAATAAACTTTAATTAAAATAATAATACTAATAATATTGTTTTTCTTAACAGTAAATTGACATCAAAGGCTGTATTTAAAAAGACAAGTAGTCTTTGCTCATGCAAAAATATTTACTACATGTGCTAAAGGGACATAATGCCTAACTCATGGTGTGTTATAAAATTTAAATATATAATACATAAGCAATTTAGAAATTTCTTATAGAAGTAGTCCTCAAAGATAGCTATTACCAATATATTTCCTATGTACACTAAAAAAAATAACTTACATTAAATAGTTCTCTAGTTCTTCTCTCTCACTCCTGAATATACATAGTATTGTGGTTAAAAAATTGATTACTAGGTACTTTCCCATCACAGTACTTTCCTTCACATTTCCTGTTATTTTACATCCCCTTTATCTCATTTCTGTATTTATACATTTTCCCTCACTTCTTACCTAATATGTATCTACTCTTATGAGGTTTTATTCCTAAAGATTCCCATTAGAATGCATTGTCTCTTCAGATGGGCTCCACTTTTGTTATTATCATTATTATTATTGTTGTTATTATTATATTATTATTATTATTGTTATAAGCAAAATAAGTCACTCACAAAAAGTTGAGAACCATATGATGTCACTGATATGTGGTATGTAAAACTGAAAGCAACAAAGGAACAAAAAACAAAATAAAAACTCATAGACACAGACAACAGTTTAGTGGTTACCAGAGGGTGGAGGGTAGGGAGGTGGTAGATAAGGTAAAGGAGGTCAAATATATGGTGATGGAAGGAGAACTGACTCTGGGTGGTGAACACAGAATGTGATATATAGATGATGTAATACAGAACTGTACACTTGAAACCTATATAATTTTACTAACCATTGTCACGCCAATAAATTTTAATTAAAAAAAACAAAGAAGATGATCTTCATTTTTATCACTTGTAATAGTAAAAAAATTCAAGAAAGATTTTTCTAGAAGCTGTACTATCAAAATTCCTTCAGAAAATTCCTGAATAAATGGTTTAGAATGGCAGGGGTAGGTTTTATTTCTCTGGTTATTATTTCAGAGATAAGAAGTCAGCTGATTCTTCAAATTTTTCTAAAGATATTTATCCACCACACGGTTATTCTTGTTGTTTTGGTAGTTTAAGTTTTCCTAAATACTGTGCATTCAGTTTATACATATACCTCTGGATCTGATCTTATAGACTAGGAAATCATCAAATATATTAATCTGAACAGGGAAACTCTGGAGGCTGGTGTTTAGGAAGATTCACTAAATTTTTACTACTTGATATTGTATGAAGGATAGGTTAATAATTCAAGTTTATAGAAAATTATCAATCTGAAACACACATGATACTAACAGGGAAACATAGCTGAGAAGACTTTTTTACTTGTGACAGGAGTTTTGAATAATTTTAAGCAGGATAAGGATGGGACCACTGTCCATGCTTGTTAATATTTAAACAATATAAAGAGATCTCTGAGTTTTCTAATTCTTAAACACTTAGCATATATTATAAAATTTAAGCTTCAAGTGCAAGTGTTCATGATAAGATTTAACAGTAGGGGAGAAGCAGGGCAGATGGTGGATTGAGATCAATCTATAGCACACAGATTAATAATCCTGATTGGATGAAAACTGACTGGAGAAAATAGATGGAAACCCAAGAACTTCAATTTATAGGTACAGCTGAAACATTTACAGCATCAAGCAATAATTTATATAGAATCCAAGATGAACTGTGAAAGACAATGAAGATAGGGAAATTAAAAACATCCACTGGCCTCAAGAGGTTTAGAAAATACAAGTAAATGAACAATTACAACTTCCTGATGAATGATGGCAGGCTGAGCTCTTGCCATCTACAAAGTAGCCAGTTAAAGGTAAGATTACCAATGCTATCACTGACATGATAAACTTGGGCTTTGGTCCTTGCTGTCCGTCGATCCTGTTTATAGTCAGGACCCATTCCTTCTCTATCTGCAAGACCCCTTCCCTCTGCTTCTTCAAATCTTGTGCAAATTGTATGCCTTCAGTGAAGCCTTTTTCTCCCCGTGTTGTTGAAAATCCTTTTCCAGACCTATTATTCTCTTCTCCTGCTTTATTTTTCTCAAATGCAACTACAACCATTGGTCTTGGTAGATATTTAGCTTATTAAAATATTTATTGTCTGTTCTACTTGTTAGTGTCATAAAGACAGGAACCTTTTTTATTTTTATTTTTTCCCACAAGCCACAAGCCCTGGAAAAGTACCTAGTACAGAACAGATGCTCAGAAAAATACTTGCTGTCGTTTCGTGAATAGGCCTGGCTAGTAATTTAGAATACTGAATTCCTCGGTTCCTAGTGCAAGATGTAATACATGGCCTTAATGAAATGACAATTATTTTGATTGCCTTCAGAGACCAAAGTGATTTGAAAATTACTTTCTTTTCTTTCATTTTGTCATTTGTGGACTCATTTGACAGAATCTTAAAATGTGGCCATAAAAGCTTGCATGTATTGCTTTTAGCTCAGAATAGCCAGTTTCTCTTGTTGCACAGTTCCATCATTTTTTTTTTTTTTTTAATAAGTTCTGCTCTTTTAAACCCACTGTGGAAATGGACAGGGCCTGTGTTATAATGGAAAGCATTGTAAAACCTCAAAATCCATCAACCACAAAAATTCAGTCATGGTGAATATATACAAAGTTTAAAAGACATTAGCATAATGATATACAAATAATTTTTAAATAAATAAATAAGTTCTAAAATAATGTCTGACAGTCACACAGAGTAATAATTTTCCATGGCCTCTCTCAATATCAGGTAAATGGTTAGGCTTTCCCATTTCATTCTCTTTGATACAAAACTGATAACAAAAGTATCCTTGCAAAACTGATTGACAGCCAGGAGCAGATCAGTCTGTACCTCATTGCACATTCAAAAATTCAGTATATTTCTTGTTAAGAAAGAACTCCCAAAGTAAAATGATATTTAGAATCTACAAAAACTTGGCTCATCCTAGGTAGCTGCAGTTAGTATTATTAAAGTCTGCTCCCAGCCCCAAGAGCATATTGACGTTAAGGACGTTACATTAGGCTTGCCAGATAGCATCCCATCAAACATGACCAGCGACTACCCTCCTGCACTTCAGAGATTCTCTTCAGGCTCCACATCTCAAATGAAGTTTCTTTTTATGTTCTCTTTCTGATCTACTTACTTTTTCTACCACCTTTGACATTGTATGCGTGCTTTTTTATCTGTTGTCTGTATAACTGCCTAACCCATTAATACCAGTGTTTGTATTGAAAAGTGTGTTTGATTATTGATCTCATTCCTGAAAGCTGTCTTGAGATCTTTGTTGTATGTTTTCAGCTTTATTAAGATAGAGTTGACACATGTCATAGTGTAAGTTTAAGGTTCACATTTGATAAACATATATTGCAAAATGATTACCATAGCATTATATCTCCATCATGTCCCATAATTACTTTTTATGTATGTGTAGTAAGAATATTAATGATTTACTCTCTCAGCAACTTTCAATAATATTTTCAAGTAGCATTAACTATAACCACCGTGCTATACATTATGTCCCCAGTACTATTTGTTTTATTACTGGAAGTTTTTATCTCTTGACCAACATCTCTCCATGTTCCCCACCACCTAGCCCCTGATGACCACCATTCTACTGTTTCTATGAATTTGACTTTTTTAGATTCCACATATAAATGATGTCATGCAGTAATTGTCTTTCTCTAATTTCACTTGGTTTTATTCCATAAAGGTCCATACATATTGTTGGAAATGGTGGGATGTCCTACTTTCTCAAGGCTGAATGATAAGCCATGGTATAGAGCTCACACCTTCTTTATCCATTTATCCATTGATGGAATCTTAGGTTGATTCCTTATCTTGGCTATTGTGAATAATGCTGCAATGAACATGGGAGTGCAGGTATCTTTTTGAGATCCTAATTTCAGTTCTTTTTAATATTGATCCAAAAGTAGGATTGCTGGATTATATTGCAGTTATATTTTTAATTTTTTGAGGTCCTCCCCATACTGTTTTTCACAGTGGCTGTACATCATTGCATTCTATCAACAGAACACAACTGTTCTTTTCCTACACACTCCTGCCAAAACTTACTATCTCTTGTCATTTTTATGATAGCTCTTTTAGCAGGTATGGGGTGATATCTCATTGTGGTTTTGATTTGCATTTCTGATGATTAGTGATATTAAGCATCTCTTCATGTACCTGTTGACCATTTGGATGTCTCCTTTGGAAAAATGTTTATTCAGTTCCTCTGTTCATTTTTTAATGGCTTTGTTTTTTGCTATTCACTTGTATGATTTCTTTATATATTTTAGATGCTAACCCCTTATCAAATACATAACTTGCAAATATTTTCTCCCATTTCATGGGTTCCTTTTTCATTATGTTGATTGTTTCTTTTGCTGCAAAGAAGCATTTTAGTATGATGGAGCACATTTCTAAACATGGTCTGTGTATCACCTTCATTCTATCTACCTCAGTTTTTGGAAATAACTGTTGAAACTGGCACTTAGGTTTTTACTTGTCTGAGATGGAAGTCCAAATATTTGCTATATGTTAAGTCCATTTTCTCTGTACTCTGTACTAAAGACCTTAATGTCCAGACATAGTGTATTTACCCTAGTCTTGAAATTAGTCAATCAGATATTGTAAATACACCATTTTCTCCTATTTAACTGCCTTGGAAGTCTTGTAGTCATTTTGTATTCCATTTATTATATAATATTCACAATCATTGCTTTTATCTACTATATGCATAGATTAGAAGAATTTTATAAAAACATATGTAGTTTCAACCTCACAATAGGCTTTGAGACAAAAATAATCTCCATTTCAGAGAACAATAACATCGTAGATATTTTATATGAAAGACCTAGTAATTAACTGAATATGGAGGCCACAGGTCTCTTTTATAACACTAATGACACTTTCTTGTTTGTTCTATAATCTCTCTGGGATTAATTTCAAGGATGTATCGCTGCTTCCATGAACTAATTAAAACAAATATAATAGGTGTTTCTTTTAATTTCCAAACAATGTCTCGATTTTTCCTATTCAGGCCCTTGATATCATCCAACAATCTCAGTTTTATATTTTTTCAGAATTCTTATTGGATGATTTATTCAAGCAACATCATTTTAACTAATACAAAGCAATTATATATATTCTTATAATTTCCCATCACATCTTCCCTTTGATTCTCTCTTAGTAATGCTAGCTTAACCCTTTAAAAATTGAAGTCTTCATTTGCTATTCAGAGGAGAAAGAGCAAAATATTAGAATGGAGTCCTTCTATGCTACATACAAAACATTGATAATAATTCTATTTTATGGATTCACTTGGCTTTTTAATTTCCTTTCCAATTTGTTCAATCCAATAAAATAAACATTCCTTATATATTTTGGCTCTTAAACTTAGATGATTATGCAAATAATACTATAGTCTGGGATCAAATGATTTTTTTGTTCAATTGTCATAACAGGTTACTACAGTCCAGCATCTTATAACACCTTTTAATTTAAAAAAATCTAACAGATCTATAAAGTATAAATCATAGCAATCACGAGTGATTTCTCTGATGAGGATATCGCCAGTCCAAAATCAAGGTTTTCACCAGGCTGGGGTCTTATCTGGAGGCTATGAGGGAAATCATCTTTTAATCTCATTCAAGTGATTGACTCAGTTGTGGTCAATTGTGTCAGACTAAAGTGGTTGAATTCAGACCCCATTTCCTTGCTGGCTGCCAGTCAGAATCCATTCTTTGTTACTAAAGGCCACTTGCATTCATTCTCTTTGTACCATCTTCCAGCCAGTGTTGGTCTGTCTAATCTCCCTCCTGTTACCTTGTCTCTGATTTCCTCTGCACCATGTGCCAGAGAAATGCATATGCATTTTTTTAAGTAATAGTTTTATTGAGCTATAGGTCATGTATCATAATATTGATATATTTAAAGTGCAAAATTAGATGATATTGGGTATATTCATAGAGTCATGCAACCATCACAAAAAATTTTAGGATATTTTCATCACCCCAACATTGGGAAACTTTTTCATGGAATCTTTGGGTATATTTCCTTGATTAAAGTTTTTGAAAAACAAACAAAAATTAAATGGCTCTTTAATGTTTCAAATGTATTGTTCCACTCATGATTGATATATTTTGGTCAATATGTATTTATAAATGAAATGTAAAAAAATGCAATGTTGTCATTATCTTAAGGTTAAAAATCTCAACAAAAGTAATCTTGAAAAAAGTGCATACTGAGTACTTCTTATATTCCTAACATTCATTTTATGAGGATGTAAAAGGTAGAAATATAAAATAAGTTTCTTTTTTTTTTACCCCCGCGCCCAAAAAAAAAAGTTTCTTAATAAGCATATTTCTAATGTATGCAATTAAACCACTTGAGTTATATATCAGTAATACATAACCTCAGAAATGGGACTAAATTAGTCATGAAAGTTTTCTTGCAGTACGCAAAATTTGAATTAGATCTCTTTTTTAAATTGTTTTAGAAACACAACATGAGAGCAACCAGCTTAACAAGTTTTTAAGTGTACAATAAAATATTGTTAACTATAAATGCAATGTTGCACAGAGAATCTGTGGAATGTATTTATCTTGTTAAACCAAAACTGACTGGGTTTTAAGATATCTCATAAACTTATCTGTTTATAAGATATAAAGATATAAAATATCACTTCATCTGTGCTTTATCTCTTTAAAAGATATAAAGATCTATCTTTTTTTGTAGGTATTTTATGATCCCAAAATCTTTGGTTTCCTACAGTAGACATATTATTATATAGTAACATATTCTTATATAATAATACTAGAAAAAATTGTGAGCATATCTAGGCCTTCAAAATAAAATAAGAAATAATAATAAAGAAATTATATATATATATATATATATATATATATATGTTTCTGTGAAACATACTTTCTGCATAAAAATACGCACAACTTGAAAAGCATTCAGTAATTAACATACGCTTCATATTTAATTCTTATTAACACTAATTACACTAGCAAAGATGAAATGTTGGATATAGTACAAGTAAATGTAAGGTAGCAGTCTGCTTACACAGTTTGAGGAATGTCATAAAATGTTAATTCGATAGAGATTATTCAAAGGTAGGGCCTGGAAGATACAGCACAATGTGGATCACTCATAGAGCCGACAAGTTAAGATTAGCTGTTGGTGAGCACCAGGTTGTCAACCAGGGGCCTCAGTTTCCCTCTACGTGGTTCTCTCCACAGGGCTGCTCAGGTTTTTACACAGCATGGAAGTTGTGTTCTAAGAGCTAGTATTCAAAGTTGCAGGAAGAGGAAGACCCAAGGTCTGGGCTGGGAAACTAATACAACATAATTTTCACTATATTTTAATGGACACTGCAGTGACAGAGGTCAAGCAGATCTGGAAAGAGGTAGTTGCAGCCTACCTCTCGACTAAAGGAGTGTCAGTTAATTTGTGGCTATCATTATACTACCAAAATCTGCCCTCTGGCCTCTAACGACTTACATTCTACAATATACACAATATATTCACCTCTTCTCAAGATCTTTAGATTTTTTCCATTAATAGAATCCAGCTCAGGTTCAAGGTCCAGTATGTTGTTATATAAATCAGATCCAGGTTTATTTTATACACGGTTCCTGCAGTATAGTCATTCTCAGATGTATCAACTATGAATTAAGGAGAAAGGCTGTTTTCTTGCCAGCCCATATATTCAACATAGGTCAGCCATAGATATGACACAATACAGCCCTGTTTAAAAGGAGAAAATTGAAAACATCTAAAAAGTGGGAAGCCCTGGTCCACAGATTTTTCTGAAATTCAGTGAGGCGTGTATTACTAATTCTCTTTGATCTTGGGTAGGAACTATTTAAGTATAGATATAGATATACAGATACAGACATACAGATATATAGATATATATTACATCTCAAATATATATATATATATATATATATATATATATATATAATACATATATTGAATATATATATTGAAAATATATATATAAAGTCTTACTTCTCCTGCCAAAAGTTATAGTCCCCAGAATCTTTAGGTTCTTGGTTTCCTCCTCTGAGTGATCATTCTTTTTTTATAAAGTAGTTTTCCTAAAAGACTGTTCTGTATCGTTCTCTCTGTGAGTCTTCCATGATAGAATGTTAAGATTTTTTAAAAAGCCCCATCTTTAAACTACAAAGGTGTAACAGGATCTTAGAAATCTTATTAAACACATCCTTAAATTGTTCTGAATTATTTATAAAGTTGATAGCCATGTCTATGCCATCTTTTAAGTCATATTTTACTTGTAGTTTCCTGTAGCTGAGCTTTACCTGGAAGGTATTTCTTAATTTACTGGAGAGACTGAAATAAATGTAGCTTTACTTTCAAAACTGGCAAATCATGGCTCTTTTGTATTTCATCTATATCTTGGGTAAGAATTTAAGAGTTATGTATTTATCTTATTTCATATTTCACATGTTTTGCTATATGCAACTAAAAGAAGCCAGCTGCCAATTTTGATATTCTGAAGATAAATCTCCTTTGCAGATTCTAGCATTTTAATAAGTACATTTTTAAGTTTTCTATATTGTATTAGACAATACTGTTTTCCATTACAACACAGTATGGATCATCTTTTATTCAGTTTCTCTCTTATTTATTCAATATATTCTAAGCCTTCACCAATAATATCTTTGAGACCCTTCCAACTTTTAATAGTCTTCTGGTTCAAAACACTGGTTCAACATCCAGCAACAATACTTTTGTTTGTTTATTTATTTTCATACAACGATTTTCTACTTCCAAATTATGTTCTTGTTATCTCCTACTGTGTAACAAGTTGGCTTAAAACAACAACATTTTTCCTACTCATAGATCTTCAGGTTAGGTATGGTTTGGTGGGAAAGTCTCAAATCTACTTTACATGATGTCAACTAGATCAGTTCCACTGAGGATCCACTTTCAATTTGGCTCACTCACATGGCTGGCAAGGTAGTGTTGGCTCTTGGGCAGGGGTTACACCAAGTCTGTTTTTTTCTATGTGGGTCTCTCCATAGTTCTCATGCATAGACTTTCTCACAGAATGGCAGCTTGATTCCAAGAGTAAATATTAAATCAGGGAGGAAGTGAAAGCTGTCATTTCTAAAACTTGGGACACACAACTGTCATGGCATCGCTTCTGCCATATTCTATTGGTCAGTATAGTCATCATGATCACCCATATACAAGGTGTAAGGTCACAGATTCACATCTGGATGGAAAATTGTCAACTAACTTTTCCACTTCAGGAGATAATGAAACAAAATGTTCCATAAAGGCAATGTAGTTTTAGTTTTGAAATAGTTTATTTTTCACTTAGATTGCATTTTTTCTTAGAAGCATTAAAATTTGTGTAAATAAATCTATAATGTTATTGTTTTTAATAAAATAAAACTATAGAAGTAAACATGCATGTATCTATGGAACCATAAATAGCTGATGTGATACTAAGTACATTAAAAATATTCCTAAACACTACCCTACGTTACCTAGTTTTCCCGAGTAATAATCATAAGATGAATACATTGTTGGACCTTGAGAAGGACTCCCATTGGCTGTAAAAAAACATTTTTAAATATCCTTAGGACATTGGGACAACTTGATTTCCTATAATGACTAATTTGTTTTTTTCAGTTGAGTTGTTTTTTTCAGTGGAATTGATATAAGACCTAAATTTTTATGTTGTTATTTTAATTTCAATTTCTTAATATTTTATTTCATGTAAGCTTGTTGTTTCCTCAGGTCAGATAGTAACTCTACCCCAATTTCTTGGTAGTTAGAAACCAATAAAGATTTAATAGGAGAAGCCTAAAAGAAAGTACGCATGTGAATCATGTGGTGGTATTTTAATATTCAAATAGCCTTCATCTATGTGATAATAAAATTAAATATCAAAAGTTTTAATGAAAGAAATAAATGATTTATTGTGCTGGATATTCATGAATCCCTTAAATGATTTTTTCATAAAATAAATTGCCTAATGTTGCCTTTCTCATACTGTGTTTCCACCACACTTGTTCTAGAGAATGTTAATAGAATATAATACAACTTAGATTTTACAAAAAGTTTTGTTTTCAACATTATGGGTTTTATCAGAGCTATAAATCTGGCAATTTGCATTCTATATCTCCAAACAAATATGTGACACACATTTAAAATAAATAAATCTATTCAAGAGGCATCACTGAGGATTTCTGATTCTAGTTTCATTCTTAGGAAAACAATGCTTTCTATTTTAATTTGAAATAGGATTAATAAAGAGAGTTAATTTCTTAAAAACTCATTTAAAATACTGAAGGAGCAAATTCTTGCACCATTTCTTAGAATGACTCCCTACATAATAGAGAAGTAACATGTTATGGAACTGTAACTCAAGACACACACAGAACACTGAGTTGGTTACCTCTGAATCAATAAGCTAGGCCCAAGAAGCTGGCATCACTACTATGTTCAACTACATAATTGATAGACACTAATTCTGGATCTTCTCTCGTCCATATTTTTCCTTTCTTTCTTTCTTGCTTTTCTACTTTTTTCTTTCCTTTGCAATTCAGGGGGACCATCAGAAAGTCCATGGATTTTATTTATTAAATGTATTGTTGTAACATTGGTTAATAACATTATATAAGTTTCAGGTGTACAATTTTATAACGCATTACCTGTATATTCCATTCTGTGCTCACCACCCAAAGTATAGCCTCTTTCTGTCACCATATATTTGACACCCCTTTATTCTCCCCCTCCACGTCCCCCTCTGTTAACTACAATACTGCTGTCTGTGTCTATGGGTTTCTTTACACCACACACAAAAGTTAACTCAAAATGGATTCAAGTCTTGAATATAAGATTAAAACAATAAAATACAGAGAGGAAAATATAGGCATTTAACCTATGGACCTTCATCTCAGAGGGATTTTTTTTTTTTAACTTAACCCCATAATTGCATTTTGATGCCCACAAAACTGAAGACTGGATACTGGTAGATAGGATTTTATTTCCTTTAGGTTTAATTATTTGTGTGTCTAACTGAATCCATTTTCAAGATAATAGCCATAGAGTTTTTAGGTAATATACATTAATTTGCTAAATTCTTCAATATGTAAAAAGCTTGAAATAGATGCTCAATAGTATAGTTTCAAAACAATTTTACTTCAGAATAGTAGGTAATTGCTTCACTGTCTCCTTGACTCTAGGGTTGCTAATAAGAAATCTTCTGTTGGTTTGACTTATTTCATTGCAGCTAAGCTTTTTGGTATTGTATATGAATATGTCCGTTACCATTGCCCCAGCCCCAACTACCACTGCTACAGAAGATTTTTGTATTTACTCTTCAACCTTGATGTTCTGAAACAGAAAACAGAACTTTTTGTTTGTTTGTTTGTTTGTTTTTTCCATCACTCCTGCTACACATTTCATTGGCCCTTTAAATTTAATCCATGTTGGAGTGAAAATGATAAACTGGTAATAAGCATCTGCTTCAATCTTCTCCTAGTGTGCCTTCTTCTAAATAAGAACCTAAATAGCTAGCACAAAATTTGCAGTTCCTTTTTGCAGATATAATTTTAAATGCAAATTAATGTGCACAAATTAATCTGAAATTAAATGCAACTGTTCAAAATTTGGAGGTTGGAAATAAAGACATCATCTTCCTATCAGAGCAAATAGGCTAATTTGCCAAACACCTTCTCTCAGATGTTGCATGACAACAATTATTTCCCAGTGGTTCCAAGGAACAAAACATAATAGCAACAATATTCAAGAATTATGTTAGCCTATTTTATTAATAATTCATTAACACGATAAATAGACATAATCAACAAGAATAAAATCTAAGGTATCTTTCTTTTGGTCAACTTCACTAACTAAAATTCCATTTTTGCTTTTATCTAGATCCTGCAAACATTAGGGGTAACTGATTAATTCTCACCTATACAGAGTCTCTAGAACGATATTAGGTCATATTTTTCCTTCCATTATACCATTATCACCTTTATTGCTTGCCCATCCATAACAAGAGTCCAAATTTTATCCTATATTATGATTGTATGTATAGAATATTACTTACAATTGAAGACTACATAAATTCTTACCTTTTTTTTTTCAAAATGGTGCTACAGTTTGCTACAAACCATGTCTCATCAGATCTCAAATGGTTGAAATCACAATTATTGTGCTATATGGCAACAATAAAATTAACTGGAAATTAGAAATTATAACTCTTAAGACAATATGTTTTAAAGCTCTACCTGTTTTATAATAAAGCTATATATTTTGAAATAATTCATGTCAATAAAAAATAGAAATACTAAATATTTTTAAATGAATGTTAATGAACATATTTTAAGATGAAGTCAAAGATTTGTTGCCTTATAAGTTTATGTTAAAAATAGAGAAAAGTGAAAAATTAATTATAAGAGTTTATCTCAAGGTTATTAGGAAAATAACAGCAAATTAAACACAAAAGGAAGTTAAAACAGAAATTAACAATGAGATATAAAATGCAGCATATAACAGAGGATGAGCAGAGAAAAAATTAGTTCTTTAATATGGTTAATTAAATTGATAAACTCTTAATGAGACCAATTATAAGAAAAAGAGAGAAGGTATAATCAAATCAGAAACAGATATTTTACACTTCTTTAAGTATATAAATTTTGAATAACTGGGTGTATACCTGATATTAATATAATCTGTGCTAGTGATATTTTAGTGAAAAGATTTAAAAAAAGAAACAGATCTTTTAGGTAGTAAGACACAATAAATGTGCACAATGAAAATCTTTATAAACACCTGTGAAAATGTCAGTAAATTAGAAAAATTCCTAGAACATAGCTTATAAAACTGAGGTGAAAATAAAGATAAATTATTAATTGTTTGATAAAATTAGAAAAACTGAGTCTGAATTTTAAATACTTTCCAAAAAGCAAAGTACATGACCGGTATGAGCACTAGAAATGTTTACCAAAAATTTGAAGAAGAAATAAAAATCTTCCATTTACTAGTAGAACCAGAAGACAGAAGTAAATGGGCGATTTCCCTACACATTTTATGAGACTATCATGTCCTTCATTTCAGAAAATGACAATTACATGACAAGATCAGAAAAATAGAAGTTATGCATATTCATATTTATGCAAAACACTAAATGTCAACGCAACAAATGAACAAGCAAAACCTGAAAAATTCATATAGAACATATAAAATCACACACACACACACACACACACACACACACACACACAACCTTGATGAAAAGTAAGTCTTGAATTACATTTGAAAAACCATTATTAAATCTCATTAACACAATAAAGAAGGAAAAGTATCTGATCATCTCAATAGATGCAAAAAAAGACATTTGAAAAACTTAAAAATCTATCTCTGATAAACAGCTCTTGGCAAGTTAGAAATAGGAAGAGTATCCTTAATATATGATAAATGGCATTTACAAAACGTAAAACACATCATGTTTAATGAGAGTTATTGAAAGCATTCCTTGATGAATTCAAGATCAGAATGCCTATTATAGTCACTTTAATTCAGCATTGTTTTTGTGGATGTATATAATACATTAAACCATGAAAATTAAATAAAATTTAAAAAGTTTAGGAATGAAGATACAAAATCATTATTATTTTAAGCAAAATGTTTTTGTAAAAGTAAAATCCAAGACTAGTTATAAATAAATCACTCAAGTTAATAAGTGAAATTTGTAAGTTTACTTGATAGGAGGTCAACATAAGCATCACTTGTGTGTGTGTGTGTGTGTGTGTGTGTATATATATATATATATATATATATATATATATATATATATATATATCATAAAGTTAGAAAATGGCATTTTAAAAAGATAATTTACCAAAGTTAAGAGACATTTTTAATAAACTATCAGGGGGGAGAAATTTCTCCTCTCTGCCCTTCTTTAGTTCTTATGGCTAGACTAATAGCAAAATAATAAAATTGACACAAGACTATATTAACAGGTGAAAACCAATTTAATAGTTGCCCAGGGAAGAATCACAATATGATGCTCAGATCATAAAATGAGACTCAAAGAAATGATCGAACCAGGCATGTTTTTATATTTTTAGACAAAGAAATAAGACATGAGTGAGAAATTGACAGGACAAAGAAAGTTCATGCTCATTAGAAAGGAATCTAAGCAAGTTTGGGGTATTCATTAATGAGGAATTCAAACAAAGAAGTAAATTAGTAAAGACGCAAAAAAAAATTGATTACACAGACTTTTGGGTTCTGAGTTAACTCTAGTGGAAAAGGGGTGTTTACCAGGTATGCAGAGGACAACTTTCACATAGGAGTTTCCTTTCCTGCATTTGGCGGAGACAAGGGAGGGTCGGGGTGCCATGAACTGTTGGTCAAGTAAGTTTAGCATAGTAATCAATATGCTATGGTCAGATAATTTGGTGTGGCTTGCCTTGGGCCCTGACAGCATCAAGTATATAAAACTAAATCTAACAAAAGACCTACAAATCGTCTACTGGTTAAACTATAACCTATTATTGAGGACATTTTAAAAGATCTAAATAAATAATTATATACCTTAACAATGCTTCAGAGGACTCAATAATGAAAACAGATCAGCTTTTCATTGAAAATAGATCAAATTTTTCTAAAGATGCACTAACACTCACAAAAAAAAAGAAAGAAAAAGAAATCTTAACTTTGTATATTTATTTTTAATTTGGAGATTAACAACCTATAAAATTCATATGGAAAGGCTAAGGGCCATTTATAACGAAGATCTCTTGAAAAAGTAGAAAACATCAAATAGCAAAAAAAAAAAAAAAAAGTTATAGTAAAGTAATGTGATGTGCAACAATAGGTAAATATATCAACCAATGGGTGAAAACAGTCCAGAAACAGACCCATATTTGAATACTTGATTAATAAAAAAGGTGGCTTTAGGGAAAAGAGAGTCGTTTTTTGTTTGTTTGTTTTTGTTTTGTTTTGTTTGTTTTTTTTACTAAATTATGTTGAGTCAATTGGATAATCATGTTAAAACCTTCATAACTGGATGCCTATACCTCTTCGTTATACAAAGTGGTCAATCCAGAAAATCTGTGGGTCTGTTTTGTAAAAGATAAGTATGGGAAAATAAACAGAAAATTAAATAAATACATATCTTGGAATGTACTATTTAAAAGGATAGTTCTGTGACCTTTATGCAAAAAATCATAAATAGGTGGCATTCAGCTCTAAACCAAAGGAAACATTTCTAAATTTGACCTTGGCATTGGAAATTTGAAAGACACCATTAAGAAATCATAAAGTACATAGTTAAGTTGTTGCAACAACATAATTAACAAAGAACTCCTCAAGTCAAAGAAGAAAAAAATCAAGAACCCGACAGAAAATTTAAAAAACTCAGGAGACGTTCAAATGACCAAGTGATACAACCTTATTAATAATCAGTGATTTGCAAAACGATCCACAGTGAGTCTCATTTACATATTCAGTAGAATTGTTGAAATAAACACTGAAGAGCCCTAGTTCTCTGATGGCAGTGTAAATTGGTTCAGAATCTATAGTTATCTCCTAAAAATTCCCATCATCAACATATGGTGATAAAAATATATGTATGTACCATGTTTCCCCAAAAATAAGACCTAGCCAGGCAATCAGCTCTAATGCGTCTTTTGGAGCAAAAATTAATTAAGAGCCAGTATTATATTATATTATACTATACTATACTATACTATACTATACTAATATTATAT
Source organism: Rhinolophus sinicus (assembly GCF_057876585.1). Taxonomy (NCBI): domain Eukaryota; kingdom Metazoa; phylum Chordata; class Mammalia; order Chiroptera; family Rhinolophidae; genus Rhinolophus; species Rhinolophus sinicus. The sequence goes on from NC_142516.1 coordinate 161,286,529, forward strand.
TATATTATATTATATTATATTATATTATATTATATTATATTATATTATATTATATTATAATTATATAAGACCCAGTCTTACATTATCTTAAAATAAGACTGGGTCTTATATTAATTTTTGCTCCAAAAGATGCATTAGAGCTGATTGTCCGGCTAGATCTTATTTTCGGGAAACACAGTGTTATATTAATTAAAGTCCTTATCTTATTTTACTTTAGGAAGCAAGATGTAACAATAGAATAATAAACCTAATTCTGGATTAATTTTATTTCTTATGGTAGTAAACAGAGCTCATATGAAAAAATATATAAAACATGCTACAAGGGAGTCTCTCTCTTAAAAATTAACATGATTTAATATATCAAGTAGCAGTCTCATATACAACTCATACATTTTAATATGTATAACTGAGGAGAATTAGTTGCAATACATTTATTGTGTTTCAGAATTAAAGAGATTTTTATCATTAGACACACAGATATACTCTGACAGATTCAATTAAGACAAGCTGTAAAACAGTTTATAAATATCCAGTTGTGAGATTACTTTTTCAGTTGTATTGAACAATATTTTTCATTGGGGACATTTTAAGAAAGTATTTTCATCATTGGTTAGATAAGAGTGCAATGTACACATAAAGTCCTAGACAAGAAAGAATATTCAAACTGTCATTACGACACCTTTTTAGCTCACCTAAGTATTTCTTAGCTGGAAAAAATATTTTGATTTAAATCATTCACTGTATAGAGCATATAAAATGTATTGTAGATGATGGATTGAGGTTTGCAAAACAAGTTGTTTACTAGTAGAGAAAGGACTATGACTGCACATGTGTGAGACTGATAAAAGTTTTCTCCCACATGTGCAGTCATATTCCTGTCCCTACTAGTAACCAACTTGTTTTGCAAACCTCAATCCAACATATATAATACATTTTATATGCACTACACATTCACGCAACAATTAATTATTATCTGTTGCATTTCTGTAAGATCAGCACAGTTGTCAACTTCCATGGTTTTGAAGATAAGATTCTTAAGAAAAACCAGGAAGGAATCTCATATTGCATCTAAATGTAAGTCTATCCCCATGAATTCACATGATTCTGAAGAACTGTGGTTTATATTTTTAGAGTAAGTTTAGGGGGTTGCTGAAAATTAAGATGAAGGGAACATTGAAAATGCTCCTCCCTCTACATTCCTGCCTGGATATTGGAAAACTACACCAATCATAACAATAATCTTATCTGTTCACTTTATAGATAATGATAGTGATCTAAGTAAAATGTATAAAATAAAGTGAGAAAAGGACTATTTAATATTTTTTGTTCAAGAGTCCTGGCATTAAATAACACAGTGTCTAGCATATGACAAGTGCTTATTAAATTATGTTAAATGAATAAGGCACAATATAACTAAAATGCTTATGTGGCACTTTTTTACTTGATTAAGTAAAAACTGCAAAATAACATAGGAACTATGATGTACATAACTTGTAATACAATGGTAACAGCTTCCATATTTCAGGTTTATTTCTATTCCTTGGTATGAAATTTAAATTTCATTTACAATTTTCATTTTAAAGCAATAAATTGATTTTTTTTTATGTTATGGTACTTTAAAGGATACCAGCATTATTTTATTTACTATTGCAATGTAGGCACAGTGGTTAATTATCAAAGGTTTTCCATATGAACTAATCATATCCCTTAGTCAAGGGGTTAATTGTGGACAGAGTGAAAACATTATAATCACTTGGGCAAGAATGCCTGGGTAGACATTTGCCATATTGGCGCATCGCATATAATTTGCCAAAGGTTTTCCGGCAAATGCTTGAATGTAAGAGTGCAAATAAAGAATTGGGATGAAAGAAATTTGAGTGTGCTTTCCCAGTGAAATGAACAAAGCTACAACAATCCTTGAAGCTGTCCCACATTTAGATGGCTAGAGGATAGTTGCTTTGAGGATCCTCATTCCTTAAATTGACTTTCTCATCTAAGTTGATTTTATTTATAGTCCTAGTTTGACATTTAATAAGTCTTGGTTTGTTATTTACTAACAATTTTGTGTAAAATTACTGGTTTCTTGTCCATTTCCACTCTGGCAAGTATTTATATGATACTATTAAGATTCACTTTACCTTGAAAAAAAAACAGGTTTTGACTATTTCAAAGAAATTCACTAGAAATTTTGGAAAACTTCTGAATGACATAGAACAATATAAAATCTGTAATGCATAGTGCTAAGCTGGCACATAAATATATCATGTGTTTATCACCGTAAAATTCATAAATTTAAGCCATACTATTCAAAAATTCAAATTGAAGCACTTAGCTGTTCAATATAGTGGCTGACACTCCGCTTTTCTAAAAATTTCATTTGAATGAATTTACAAATAAAAATTATTACGTATCTTATCGCTCCTTAAATATTTTGATTATACCAAATCCATCCTTGTAATAAATAACTGAACAAAGTAAATTGATCAATTATTTCACTACACAGAGAACTATCTGCATCGTTTTCATTTGCAAAAATTATCAGCACTTTGTCCTAACTTTCCTAATATTTGAAAAGAAAATTTTAAAGAGAAATTGTATCATAATTTTATTGGACTTTGTAAAATTAATGATTTGTCAGCTAACTGACATGCCTATATCTTATGAAAATAATTCATATAAAGTATACAATGCCGTCTAATATTTTTATGAAACTACTTAAATAAGCATTAATGTTACATCATTAAATCATTTATTTAACAAAGATAATTGTCCTTTATTGTGAAATATTTTATTTCTCAAATGGCAAATTATTGAAAAACCCATTATTGAAATTCTCAAAAAATATTTTGATATTCTATAACTTGTGTTTCTACCCCCTATATCTTCATATGAGGAGCATTTTTTAGTTATCAATTGCCTTTTAGTGAATTATCCTGCCCACATTAGTCTCATTTCTGTTCCAGAAACCCATGGAGAAGACTTCAACACTAACTCTAAGGATGAATTCAGAGGTGAGTTCTAAAGCTTAAGCAACACAGGTTACTTTTTTAAGACAAACATCACAAAGTTTTAAGTAAAAGAGTAGCTATTGGGAATTGAAAGGGACCTGTGTAAATGTGGGGTCCTGAAGCTTAAGCTTTTTTACACTCATCGTATATTTACTTCTGCTATGAGTCTTTGCTAGTTGATTAGCTCTGCATGAAGATATATCCGTGGCTGAGTATCTCACATCTTTTAAGTCTCTGTTCCATCATCACTGTTTCAACAATCTCTATACTATCTATCCTACCCTATTCAGCACTCCTGGGTCCCCTTCACAGCACTCTTTTTTGGTTTTTTTTCCATGTAACATATCTCCCAGCATACTGTATGATAGAATTAGTCATTATGTTAATTGTTTATTTACCCAAAAGAAGTTAAGATCCATAGGGCAGAGACTTTCTTTAGTTTTTTGATCATTTTCAAATGCTTAGATCATTATCTGGCACATGGTAGGAGAACAACAAAAATTAGTTAATTAAATGAATAAAGGGACAGTTTTATTTTTCACCAATGATTTCTTGAGAGTGTGCCCATCATTACCTCTCTAAAAAACATAAATTAGCTTAAGAGGTCCGACAATTAATTTTGCAAACTCATCCTAGAAAATGTGCTGCAAACCATATTGCTGAATATCACTAGGTCACCTTTGAAGCACTGCCATTGCGAAACTATGCACTGATGCCAGTGCGTAGTCCACCCTTGAAAGCAATTTTGGAACTCTTTTTCAGGAATTCCCACCAGAGCTGCCATCTTATTACACTTGATGTTCTGAATGTCATCAAAATATCTTCCTTTCAATATTTCCTTTATCTTTGGGTAAAGAAAGAAGCCACTGGGGGCCAGTTCAGGTGAATAGTGAGGGTGTTCCAATACAGTTATTTGTTTACAGGCTAAAAACTCCCTCACAGACAGTGCTGTGTGAGCTGGTGCATTGTCATGATGCAAGAGCCATGAATTGTTGGCGAAAAGTTCAGGTCATCTAACTTTTTCATGCAGCCTTTTCAGCACTTCCAAATGGTCAACTTGGCTAACTGTTTGTCCAGTTGATACGAATTCACAATGAATTATCTCCTGATATCAAAAAATGTTAGCAATATTGTTGCAACAGGTTTGTAAACGTAATTGTCAGACCTCATACTTACTACCTTTTCAAAAATTTAAAAATTGTTTCCCATTAATGGTTTCCCATTGAAGTTAAACATCAAATTCTTCATCTGTCCTACAAACCTTTCATAATCTGACTCAACGCTCTCTTCAACTTTTTTCCAAGTCACCTTTTTAAAAATCTCAACACAATAATCCACCCAAACTGCATTTCTACCACATTTGAACTCTTAAAACAGTTTGTTTTTGCCTTCATATTCTTCTCTCTTCATGATCTACATTTTTTTCTCTAGTTCTCTCTTTACACACACACACACACACACACACACACACACACACACACACACACAGTCTTCATTACTAGATTGTAAGATTTTTGAGGGAAAATAAAATTACATTTATAATGATAAATTCAGCATTTAGGATAATGACTGGCACATGACAAATATTAAACAAGTATGATAAATACATGAAATTAACCTATTATACAACTGAACATTCCTATATGAAGTTCTTTAAATAGTATATAAAAAAAATTTTGAAAAAGGTTTTTATCGAAACTATGTGAAATGCCAATTTTCACAAAGGAAGTATAAGCTATATTATAAATAGATAACATCAAAAATTATAAAAGGGTTTCAATTTCCTTATCTGCTTCATTAAGTATATAGTGATAACCCTTAGTCTTTCTACTTAAATAATTTTCTCTTTGTACCATAATTTCAGCTATTTATTCAGAGTGTACAGACCCCAAGTTCTCCAGGTTATTGGAAAATGATATTCAAAGATAACATTTAATGAATCAAGACTTCCCTGTACCCACATAATCGTTGTGACCCTCACTGCTCACCCATTCAGTCTATTAAATCAACTGGAATAAATCCACAAAGTGCATGCACTTGAACATAAACTCATATTGTGTGTCCCATAAATTGCCCTAGCCTTAACCTTGGGATGCTTCTCTGTAGGAAGAATGGATAAAGGTCGAATCCTTATATTCCCCTCCTAGCCATGATTTTATATACATTTTTTCTTTCAAAATAAATCCACCTTGCTATGTGACATTTGTGACAACATGGATGGATCTTGAGAGTATAATGCTAAGTGAAATAAGTCAGACAGAAAAAGCAGAAAAACGTATGATTTCACTGATATGTGGTATATAAACCAAAAACAACAAAAGAACAAGACAAACAAATGAAAAACAAAAACTCATAGACACAGACAATAGTTTAGTGGTTACCAGAGGGTTAGGGGTGTAGGGGGTGGGAGATGAGGGTAAGGGGGATCAAATATATGGTGATGGAAGGAGAACTGACTCTGGGTAGTGAACACACAATGGGATTTATAGATGATGTAATACAGAATTGTACACCTGAAATCTATGTAATTTCACTAACAATTGTCACCCCAATAAATTTAAAAAAAAAGAAGAGATCCTAAAATTATACAAAGAGTTCTTAGCATAACTTGTATTAGTTTCCTATTGCTGCTATAACAAATTACCACAAAATGCATGGCTTAAAACAATACAGATATGGTGTCTTCCAGCTCTGGATTTCAGAAATTTAAAATGGTTATCAATGGATTAAAATCAAAATGATGGCACTGCTACATTTCTCGGGATGCTCAAGGGGAAGAATCTGTTCCCTTTTCTTTTCCAGATTCTAGAAGCCATCTGAATGCCTTGGTCTGTAGCCCCTCCTTCCTCCAGGACGACAAAAGCCAGTCAAGCTGTTGTCACATGGCACCATTCTGACACTGGCTTTCCTATTTCCCTACCTTGTAAATTATACTAGAGGGGGATCATAACCCAGGATAATTCCCTTTATCATAATCCTTAACTGAATGAAATATGCAAAACCCCTTTGTCATGTAAAGTAATACACTTATAGATTCCAAGGATCAGAATTTAGATATCTTGAGTCAGGGAATTATTTTGCCTACCACATCTGGCTTCTAAAAGACTGTCAGGAATAGGAAATTAAAATTATTTCTCTTTAAATGTAGATGAAAATACATTTAGAAACACAATCCCAAAGGCATAATCCAAGAAAGAATGACTTAATAAACTGGACTTCACTAAATTAAAAACCTCTACTTTGTGAAAGACAGTCAAAAAAAAAAAAATGAAAACAGTAGCCAAAGGCACAAGAAAGTATTTGCAAAACACATAGCTGATAAAGGACCATTTTACATAACATATAAAGAACTCAAAATTCAGCAATAAGAAAACAAACAACCCAATTGAAAAATGGACCAAAGACCTTAAAAGATACCTCACCAAAGAAGATGTGCAACTGGCAGGCAAATAAGCACGCAAAAAGATGCTCCACATCATATGTCGTCAGGGAAATGTAAATTAAAATAATGAGGTACCACTGTACGCCTATTGTAATGGCCAAAATTCAGAACACTGACACCACCAAATGCCAGTGGAAAAACATGAACCCTCATTCATTGCTGGTGAGAGTGCAAAATGGCATAGTCATTTTGGAAGACAGCGTGGCAGTTTCTTACAATGTTAAACATACCTTTACCATGGGATTAAGCAGTCTTGCTCCTTGGTTTTTACCAGAATGAGCTTAAAATTTATGTTCACACAAAAACCTGTACACAGATGTATATAGCAGCTTTATTCATAATTGTCAAAACTTGGGAACAACCAAGACATCCTTTAGTAGGTAAGTGGATAAACTGAGATACAGCCAGGCAACGGAAAAATGTTCAGCACTAAAAAGAAATGAACTATCAAACTAAGAAAACACATGGAGGAACCCTAGGCATATTACTAAGTAAAAAAAAAAAAAAAAAAATCAGTGGTTGCCAGTGATTAGCGAGGAGACAGGAAAGAATTAGTGAAGCAGAGAGGATTTTTAGGGCAGTGAAATGACTCTACATGATACTATAATGGTGGATATATGTCATTACACATTTGTCCAAAATCATAAACTGTAGAAAACCAACAGTGGACCTAATGTAAACTATGGACTCTGGGATTTTGATATGTCAATGTTGGTTAATCTGTGTTAAAAAAATTAAACAGTAAGAAAAAAACACATTCTGATGAGTGACATTAATGGGAAGGCTATGCATGTGTGTGGGCAGGGGAATATGGGAAATGCCTGTGCATTCAACAAAATTTGTTTTGAACCTAAAACTTCTCTAAAAATAAAGTCTATTAAAAATGCATTTAGAGCAACCAAGAAAATTCAATTTGATTCAGTAGGGATGTATTCAGTTCAAATATTTGAATATTGCGTTGTATCGGATATTGCTATAGGTGCTAATTTTAAATATTAAGAATGAAACAATTTTTCTGACATACTGTTTGCAGAATATCTTTAGCTTTCTGTTTATTCCAAAGTAGTTTCTAATTCCTACTCATGATATTGAGCCAGTTATACTGAAATTATGTCATTCATTTTTTTATGAGACTATGTTATTACTAGTTCAATAAAGTACTATTTTTCTTTTTTCAAGACCCAAATTAAATGCTCCCTCCTCTGTGACATCTTACTGAGTCATCCTAGCTATACTAAGTTGTTTCTTCTGTGATTTCACAGATCACTTGTCTTCTATATCTGCTATTATATCACATTTATTCATTAATCTAAATAGTCATGCGTTCCACTGATTGAGGACTATTGGAAACAGAAAAAAATTGTATTTTTGTTTGTAATGCCTGTGACTTGCATAGAGGCTAGCAGAAATGAAATGTGCTCAATAAACTTTTACTGTTTATTTAGTAACAAAGATGACTGAATCATTGAATAACTAAAAAAACAAAAACAAGAAACAAACAAACATATATTACAAGGTTGATTTAAAAAAATACCAGGTCTATAAATATGGCCTACACTCTTCTGCCTCTTTTTTCCATTTCTATGGTTTTTAATATTAAGAGGAGTCACAGTAGGAATTTTACATTTGGTACTTTACTCTCTCCAGGTGATAATAAATGTAGCTTTATGGGAAATCAGGTGGCTTTATATTTCTGGGAGTCACTCTGACGGTTTTCACCCAGGGGTTTATTATGCTGAAAGTCTTGAAGAGTCATTTTCATGTCAACTATCACACTCTATAGTACTTGCAATAAGTGACTCTGGGCTGATTCCTTTTGTTCTCTAACTATCATCAATTCTAAAGGAATCCATTATAACTAGATGGCTTCATGTTATTTAAATATATGCTGACAGCCGAAGAACTATTTCTGTTCTATCATGCCATTTATGTTCCTTCAATGCTTGCTGAATTTCTGATATTCCTGGAGAAAAATGATTTAATATTTTTCATCTTAGCCTTTGCTACTCAGTATAGGAAAAAAATTAACACACACACACAAATAATCATTACAAAATTAAACATAGCAGTCAAGTTGTACTTTCAGAATAAGCATACAATATTAAAATATGCAACTTGAAACTTAATATACATTCTTATATTTGAATATAAGAAAATAATGAGATTCCCTTGCTGCCAATTTCCTTGCTGGCATATGTACTATCTCTCCTTATCTAGTGGGTCCCTGATATCAAGGATCATACAGCCATTATATGGGAAAATGGGTCCTGTGTCTTTTCATATCTTGACAGTAAAAGTTTTCCTTCTCAAAAGCTACAGACAGGGGAGTGAGTGAAAGAAAGAATTGTTTAGATTTTATAGATAGTCACCTCATTAAGACAAAAAAAAATTAGGAAAAACTGCCTATTTAGTTATTTCCACTCTAGGGTATATACATGTGTCTGTATGTACACACATACAGACACATACACACACACACACATCACCAAGAAATGGGGAGGAAATCCTTATTGTAGTTCAGTTAGGTTATTTATTCATATAGTAAGAATACATAAAATTATATAAGTGCTAGGGCACTTGTATAGCACCACCAAGTTCTCCTAGAAAACAATTTCTTGTATTACTGACAGTTCATCACTCCTTGACTCACATTGTGCAAATCCTCTCTGAATCTCCAAAGTGTTGAATTTCTAGATAAACTAACACATCACTCAAGATATCCCGCCTTAATTTGCTTAAATCCAGTTGTTCTTCTTTTCTGTGGCTGGAAAACTGGACAATATAACTGCCTCGCAGGGCCACGTCACTGTATAGTTTCAGTGAACACATTCCCTTTGATGCCAAGTTAGCAGAAAAACAAGGTCAGCCCTTTTCAGTATTCTATTACTTCTGACACACTACCTATACGAAGATTAAAGGAATCCTTCAGTGAAATCCTGGCTCAGCTGAGAGTTGGACACATTCAAACCCTAACTTTTAAGTGACTCCAAAGAATTTTGCAGCCATTACAGTTTTTCTGTATGTTAATTCCTCCAAATTCTAGGCACATAATGAGTTATGATTCTCAACTTTTGATTTCCTTAGTGTTCTACTGAATTTCAGTAATTGGAAAACTGACATATGCCTGTGAATTATCACCACAAGGCATTGGTTTTGTTGAGCTCTAACACATTTCTCAGTAGAGATGAGAGGACATCGTGATAGCCACTGGGATCTGTATATGATGTTCCTTTTATTACTTAAATTTGGAGGAAATCTCTGAATGTTTTCATCTTCTACATGGTTATATTACTTTTATGCCTTTCCTGAACATTCTTAGCTATTATTACTACTTTAATTTCCAGAAAATGTGCATTTTGAAGTGCTGTTTAAAGGTATGATTGGTCAGCGTGACCCACTCTCTAAATTATTATTTTAATCAACATCACATTTAATTCATGGGGTGGTTTAGGAATAACTGACATTATGGAGTCATCTTATCCATTGCCATGGTGTGACTTTCTATTAATTCAAATATTCTCTTCCATAACTCATACATAGTCTTAAGGTTAATGTGTTTATTTTATCTGTTTGCTTATTTTCCACAAACCACTTATTAAGTATATTAATATATTTTGCTGCTATTGAAAACACAATCTCTATTTCAATTACTATAATTTGTATATAAGCATGTTCTTGATTTTTAGGATTATCTTACAAAAATGATATTTTATAAAAATAGATGCATGTATTTTTCATTTGTGTCCCTTTAGTTTTCTGAGTATACAATCATAACAAATTATTCAAGTTCTATCTTTAAGTTTTACTTTTTCAAAAGCAATTTTCTAGTATATGAAATTATATGAGTCCACAAAATAAAATAGGCTTTTCCTAACTATCAATTTCATTTCACTTATTGTTTTTATTTCACAATTATTTTCCCCATTTTATAAGTGTGAATTTATTCTATTACTTTAGGAGTCTTTTATTATTTTGTAACATTAAGTGCACACTAGAGAGTTTCCTTTGTTTTTGCTTCTCGGTATTCTTAGCTTGAATTGTAAAACAGGTACCTAAGTGCTTCCAAAAATTTGGAGAAGAGATTGCCCACTCTTTCTTTCCAAAACTCCTGCCCCACTGCCCCCGCCACCAATCAAATGAGTAACTTTATCTGGTAACAGAGATTAAAACATGCATAGTTCAGACTTTCTCACTTCTCTTTTTCTTTTCTTTCTTTTTTTTTTTTTTTTTGTAAATACTTAACTAATCTTTCCAGACACCGGAATAAGGAAGAATAAAGGAATTTCTCTTGTATCGAGGAAAGCAATTTCCTTTGCAGTGCACTGAGTATGAGTCATTACTTCTGTAAAATGAAAGATTTGAAAATCTAGACATGAAGGAAATCATTGAAAGCCCGATTTCAGCTACAAAACTAAGTTTTACTCCAAATATACCATCAGATCCAGGATTTGATTCTTATCTCAACCTATATTTCTCATATGGATTGGAAAGCATTAAATAAAGGTTGTGATAGCAACTTCACAGAGAGCTACACTGCAATGTGAGTTGGCTAGGGATTCTGAAAACATACATTTAGAGACAAATGTAACTAGGAAGATCTAGGAAGCCTAAAGTGTTTGCTATAACCATGGTGGAAAGATTTACTTTTTATGTAGACAATGGACCATCGTACTCTTTAACAGCCACTGAAACCAGAAATCAAGTGGTGGATGTGTGGCTGCTTCTAAGGAGCACAGAATGCCTTCCTAATGTTTTTAAGAAGACCCTGTTACAGCTGATCTTGACCCTCCCGAGCATAACTAATAGGAACAAGCCTTTTGCTAGATTATCAGTAAAAAGGAATTTATTAGTTCCAACAAAGGACAGACTCAAAATGGACAGACTTTCATGTTAGCAGAAGTAAAAAGACATTCTGCTAATTAGTCTGTGCTCCACAATAAGGTCTCTAGACTGGGGTTCCTTGAAGCAGCTATCTTTCAAATTATTACACAGGATTCAATTTTAAAATAAAATACTGGGCATTTGTAGTGCTTAGCCACTCTGATGTTCTTTTCTTCTTAGTTTATATATACTACTTATTCAAAGCCAGGAAAATCACTACAGACAGATGATCCCCCTGAAGTCATATGCATTTTCCAGATGTTTCCAGATTCATTGACTAACAAATGGTCTTACTATAAATTTGTGTTTTTTAATCACATAAGCACTCACCATGGCTTAGGTATTCACATGGAAAGATTGTGGGTTCTTTACAAATAACATTCTTCCATTTAAAGATTATAGGTAATGCACAGTGTGAATGTAAATGTTAAAATGCAAACTGCTTTTTTTAATCTTTCAACTTTCCTGTCTGATCAATTGCATTGAGTTGAGAATCTTCACATTTTATTATCTTATTTATATATTTGATATCACTTACTTCCATCGATATGCACTTATTTTTATTGTTTCATTAAGATAATGATTATGCCTATAGACTAAGCACGTTAAAAGCTAATTTGCTTCTTATTAATATTTATCTAGAGAAAAGCAAAACACTTAGGTGAACTTAGTAGCATAAGAATTAATTCTTAAACTTTTTAAATTCAGTTTCATTATTAAGGAACATTGCTGTTTAAAAGATATAAATAATTCTCCCAATTGACAATGGCAGGCTCTTAACATTTCTCCCACTCTTAAGAGTTTCAGGCTGGCTAGCATAGGAATGCAATCTATATATTTAGTATACATTGTGTGTCACTTGTTCTTTCCGTTAGAAAATGGTAACTATGTTATTGCTGCATTAGGCCTTTTCAACATCTGAAAAACATGTTAGATTAAATTTTGTTCTGGAAGACAGAACAGAGTGAAAATTAAGCACTCATAAGCCAGAAATCAAGACAAGCAAATACTTAGTATACTAAAGCTTAATGTTCAACTATATCACTATAGGAAAGGCTAATATAAAACAAGCAAAATGAAAAGATAAAAATGTAGGGAATGTATTTTTAAAAAACTATGGTTCGACCATGCAATAAATGGTACTTTCATGATGCCAATATGCATGATACTTTCAGGAGGGTAATTTAAGTGTCTGTTGTACGGATATAAAGGGAATTGATATTTCTCCCTTACTTGCTTCAAATAAACACTAACAAATGTACATTAAAAAACATCTAGTAGGAGCCATGACTTACAGCTGCTTTCTTTTGTTATCTATATGTGGCAAATTTATTGTGTCATTTAGCCTGAAATAATATTTAAACGATGCATTGATTGTCACATGGCAAAACAATAAATAAAGAGCTGTCTTTTGACACAAGGTACAGATTTTGTTTGTTTGTTTTGTTTTTGGTTTTGTTTTTTAAACAATGCACTTCTGATTTTCACTTGGGTAGACAATATTTATTTATCAAGCCAATTGGGCTTTTTCAGACGATAGAATACAGCAGCAAACATGGAATAAACCATGGATGGTTAAATCTATTTTCAAAGGTAGACAGAGAATGTTTCAGCTACTGCTCCATCAACTGTTACCTTTTCTGACAGTTGAAGAAGGGGAAGAATTACTCTTGGGTATTACTTTCTTGATTCACAGCAAGATAGTTAGAGGCTTCTGAAAGATTGGTAACATAGAAAAAGACAGGAGACGTATAATAGATCAGAGGTTTTGTAAAAAGAAGATTCTAACACCTTTCCATCAGCAGAGATGGTGACATGATGAATAATTGAATGAGAACATGCTTAAGACAGCAACAGTCAATGAGGTCCCTCTCTTAACTTTAAATGTAACAAATTCATGCAAGGGAAAATTCAAAATGCTTGCTGTAAACTCATTTTGCAATCAGTATAAAGGTTTGGAAAGTTCCCTGCATATATTTGGGTAGACTTTAAGTACAGTAATTAATGTCATTGCTCTAATAGCCATATGTGTGGTCAGAAGTTTTTATATTACACTGAAAGCAAAAAAAATTTACATGTAACCATTCAAACCAGACTAGATTCTTTTTGTCATTTTTAGGGTGCCCTACTTACTTCTATAATTAACATTTCTCCCTTCATGCATCCCGATGGAGACACCTGTTCTACCTCAAATAATAAATATATGTTCATCGATATAGCATAGTTACAAAGAAAAATGGACATTCTTTTCTCTATAGAGTAACTAACTTTTAAAGAGAGAGAGACATAGTTGAGTTGTATAGTTTCCGAGGGCTGTCATAATAAAGTACCACAAACTAAATGGGTTAAAACAACAAAAACTTATCTTCACAATTCTGCAATCTAGATGTGAAATCAAGGTGTTAACAGGACTAGATAGCCTCTATAAACTCGAGGGGAGGATCCTTACCTCTGGTAGCCCAGACATTTCTTATCTTTAGCAGTAGAAATCCCTTCTCTACTTCTGTGTTCACAGGGCCATCTTTTCTTTGTCTGTGTCCGTGTCCCAATTTTCCTCTCCCGCCCCCCCCCTTTTTTTTTTTTTGAGATTTTCAGTCTTAATGTGACTTCTTCTTTACATTCTTAGTTATAGGATTTCCATTCAGCTAGACTTCAGATGGTTCTCCAGGGTGATTGTTCTACAATTTAATTGTAATTTCAATGTGGTCATGGGAGGAGGCAAGCACAGCATTGATCTACTCTGCCATCTTGGATCCTCTCTCCAAATTTTCCTGTTCTTATAAGACCCAATCACACTGGATTAAGGACCCACCCTCCTCCAGTACACATCTTAATAATTACATCTGCAATAACCTATTTCCAAATGATGTCATGTGCTGAGGTTCTAGGGATTTGGGCTTCAATATATCTTTTTTGAGGGATAGAATTCAAGCTAAAACAGATGTGTCTGGAGGTAAAGGAATAGAGAAAATGAGAAGGATGTGCATTTTTTCCAAATATAATTTCCTGATATCTAAATGAAAGTATGCATTATAGCAATTTTCTTATTATAAGGTTTAAAAGTGTTCATTTTAAAAGGTCAAACTGCTTCCAGACTTTTTTTAGAAAAGCTGACATATTTCTATGTAAAAGGGTCCTCTTTAAGAGCTATTTGATTACATCAATATCACACAATATATTGTTGAGAAAATTTGTGATATTCATAAAGCATAGGCTCATACAAATTGTAAAAAGTCATCTCTTAACACTTAACATCCTGGTTTAAGACTTTCTTTCTTTAACGTGGTGAATTATCTAAGGTTTTGTATATTGTATTAAACAAAATTGTCCTGTGCTATCTATGTTTAGAGAATAGCACAAAGGGTTCTAATACTCCAGGTGAGGAAGACCTGAGATATGTGCAGCAGCTTTGAAAAGCAGAGACTAGATGAAGCAACGGCATGGAGTGGCTAGTCTATTTTGTCTGTGAAACTAGCTCTTATCCCACTTTTTCAGCTAATAGTACTAGCCAGGTCCTTCAGTCAGTGCAGTGGACGAATGATGAAAGCCTAGACCACCATCCTCCATCCACTTCCTTGGGGATACAAAGAAGTTAAAGCAGTGAACTGCTATGACACAGCCAAATCTTAAAATGCATGCTCTCTGATATTAGAACCAAAACTATGGACAAGAGTCATGTTAAAACATGAGGGTTAGGAGATGTGAAGTTGCTAATTTGGGGAGATATTTATTGTGACTTGTTCTCATTTATAATTCAAAATATTTTTGAAAATCCTCTTTAAATTGCCCTTAGATCTTTTAATGCTTTGTTTAAAACATAACCATAAAGTTATGATATTTTCTCAAACTTAAGTGCTTAGGTCTCTGGAATAAATCTAATGTTATAAATGAGCAAAATCTGATGCCTGAGTTGAATGACCAAGGTGAGCAATAGAAATGTGATATTAAAATAAAACTTTTTACAACTTAAAACATTTTTACTGGCAATTGCTCTAACCTACAAAGTATGAAGCTTTGGGTATTAATGCCACACAAAAGGAAACTGCATACCCTTCATTAACAAGCAGTTTCAAAGATTGGAATACGTGAATTATAAAATTAACACTGTCCTTATACCAGTGTGTGAAATAAAGGTTCTATATATTAGGTGAGTGTATAAGCATAAACGTAAACACACACACACACACACACACACACACACACACACACACACACTCACACAAGTAGAAAAGGTTTTGCAATGAAGGAATTTGTTTTGTCAACCCAAATTACTTTGCTTCTTCCTAATAATCTACATGAACACAGATTAAGGAATAACAGTTTCAATGTTTAGAAACTATACAGTCTTAATATAGTAAAAACTAACTAAACCCGGAAGTCTTATTGGACATAGCCAAAGTTTAAAGCCTGAAATCATTAGATATATTTCACGTATTGGAAGTACAATGCATATTTTATTAACTCCTCTCATTTTCCTCATTTTATTCTATTCAAAGAAACTTTTTTTCATGAATTTAATAAACACAATATGTATTTTTACTCTAGATATACTTTGTTGTTCAGTACAATAATGTTCATAGCTCACTTCTAGATTTCTGTAAGAGAAATAACTCATAAAAGTTTCACCAGTGAATACAAACAATACATTCCTGTATGTAACTGCCTTGAGAGTGTAAACATATCCCCTGAATCATCTACATTATAAAGAAGGAAAGAGACCATTAATTTTATTCATTGGTTATTTGATTACAGGTAACCCCCATATAACACGGTTGTTAGGTTCCTAAAAAATGAAATGTTATACAAAACAAAGGACTAGTACAAAAAAGAGGGTTAGGTTCCAAAAATTAAAAACAACAACAACAACACAGTATTATATTTTTATAATTAAGAGAAATATCTTTATTAAAGCAATTTTCACCAAAAGTAAAACATATTAATATGTATTAAATTATGTTGTCTTCATCATCACTACTAAATACCATTAACCGAGGGCATTTTCTTTTTGACAAGATATGTTCATCCTCTGAACTTAATACTCCATGAAAAAATGGACTTAAAATTCTAATAAATTTTAAAATTTTGCAGTCAAATCTGATATGACATCCACACTCTAATGAAAAATTTCAAATGAGATATCTTTTGCTCTTAAAAGCTTAGTATTACACTCCGTGTTGTTTGGGGACTTCTCTAACTCTCAAACCGTGTTAGAGTGAAACTATGTTCTGGGATGCCATGTTGTACGAGGGTTTTCCTCAATTCTCACAGTGTGTTAGAGCAAAAATGTGTTATAGAAGTGCCATGTTATATGGGGGTTACCTATATTTTATTTAATTGTTGTAACATTTTATAAAACATAAAAATTGAGTAATAAATGTGGACTACCTTATCTGAGAGAACACTTCAACTAATTAAATCCCAAAGTATGTATGGAATTTTATCTATCTATCTATCTATCTATCTATCTGTCTGTCTGTCTGTCAGTCATCTATCTATCCATCCATCCATCCAGGTATAAATATACATACTTGTTTATATATGAGGTCTAACAATTAAGTTTGTGAACTCATCCTAGAAAAAGTGCTACATACCTCACTGCTGAATATCACTACAGTCACCTTTAAAGTATTCCCCTTGGGAAGTTATTCACCAATGCCAGTGCCTAGTCCACCCTTCAAAGCAATTTTGCAACTCTATTTCTGGAATGGCTATCACAGCTATCCTCGTATTACCCTTGATGTCCTGAATGTATCAAAATGTCTTCCGTTCAATGTTTCCTTTATCTTGGCATAAAGAAAAAAGTCATTGGAGGCCAGATCAGGTGAGTAGGGAGGGTGTTCCAATACAGTTATTCGTTTACTGGCTAAAAACTCTTTCACAGACAGTGTCGTGTGAGCTGGTGCATTGTCGTGATGCAAGAGCCACAAATTGTTGGCGAAAAGATTAGATCATCTAACTTTTTCATGCAGTCTTTTCAGTACTTTCAAATAATAAACTTGGTTGACTGTTTCTCTAGTTGGTACAAACTAATAACGAATAACCCCTCTGATAGCAAAACAGGTTAGCAACAAGTTTGTGAAACAGGTTAGCAACAGACCTGTGTGTGTGTGTGTGTGTGTGTGTGTGTGTGTGTGTGTGTGTGCATATGAGTAAATACTAAGTTTAAGCACTTACTGATTAAAAAGTGGTTTCAGAAATTCTCCAGTTTACATCTTCATTCTTGATTATTTCATTTGATATTATTGCCATAAGCTGAATCTATTTTATAAATATTGCTTAAAATGAATATTAGAAGGAGTAGATCACTTTAATGAAAGCTGCCCTCCTTCCTATTTGTGGATAGCTTGAACTGTAAATATACATATGGCTATTATCCAGTTATAAATATGGAAAATTAAAGTGTTATTTTTCATAAGGTAGTTTTCAAGTTATCCTTCAGTGTTCAAATTCAGGGGAGAAACTAGCAGAAAGACAACAATAAATTTTGCCTCTGTTTTATTAAGTTTGACCACAAACTGCACATTGTTAGTAAGGTCAACTTAAAAAAATAATGTATAGGTAATGATAATGACTCTTTTTACAAGAAGTTCATGTAATATATTAAAATATTATTTTATTTGCATAATGATTGAATTTATTCCTATTTAAAAGAAAATCACATTAAGATAAAAAATGGCTTGTGCTTCACTGCTAAATGTGGCATTTAAACTAAAAATATTGTGCATTTAAGAATAGAAAACTAGAAATTAAAAAGCCCAAAACTGGAGACTATAATTGTATGGATGAGCAGGATTAGCCTCAAAAATATGTACCAAACTGTTATATATCGACAAGAAAAGATTTAATGCCTGAATAGAAAAATGGTCAAAGGACATGAATTGGTAATTAAAAGATAATAAAATTGAAATGGGGAACGAATATAATGAAATATAATTAATGTTATGGGGAAATTGGAAAAATGCAAATTAAAATCACAGTAAAACACAGTTGCACATTCATTCAATTGGCAAAAATTACCACAGTCTAGAGGACAGGATGCAGAAACATACAGTTACTTCATATTATTTCCAAATTATGAAAGACATTTTGGAAAGCAAGTTGGGAAAAAACATGATGTACCTTATTTCTAGTTATGTTTTTT